>NC_088927.1:20522500-20635000 GCF_038396675.1 Hydra vulgaris
TGTGTTTTCAAGCATTTAGTCACATATAGATCTGATGTCAAAAATTGATTTGTTTTAAAAAGAAAATTTTTAAAACCACAACTGCTAATAGCCGAATTTTTCAACTCAAATGTACTTAAATTTTTCAGAAGTTTTATAAATTTTGACTGATAATAACATTGATTACCTAGAAGCATCGAGTAATCTTTTTTACAATAAGTTTCATCGTCATCAAAAATGTCTAAATTTTTTTTCTTAATCATTTTAAGCAAATTTTTAGCTTGTCCGATTGCTTTGATTTCTCTATCAAGCTACCTTTTAGGTACTTTCTTGTAATATGCTTTCAGATTTTTCTTTCTGAACAATCTTTGAACGAAAGATCAAAGCATTTAAACTTCGTCACTAAATCTTATCGCAACTGAGTCGGATTTTGATGAATAAAGTCGACTATTGATTTTGTCTTCGTTTCGGAAATAAATCTTCCACGACTTCTCTATTTTCTTTTTACAGTTTTCCTTATAACGTTTTATAACAATTCCAACAGTTAATTTTGGAACTTTACATGCTTTTAAATTCTATTTTTTTTTTTTTTGCCGTTTAAATATATACAAACCGTATGTTAATAACAAGATATATATGTAGCAGTGGTGAGAAGTAGACTAATATGTCTTATCACCAAGCCCCTTAATAAATTCCGTAAATATAAAGTTTTATTTAAAAATAAGCACCTTTAACAATATAAAATAATCAAACTTAAAATTGGTAAAGAAATAAATAAAACATCTATTATTAAAAAATAACAAGAAGCGCTATTTACTAAAACATATTCTTGTAAAAGCATGGAAAAATTTAATTTTTAATATTATAAAATCGGTGGCCTATAACTGGACCTAATCTTGAAATTTCTAAAATCATAGAATATGACAGTTTTGATTTTTAACCTACAACTTTTGATTTTTCATACTTACTACTAATTAAAACAAGAACTACTAATTTTTAAACCTACTGCATTTTCAACCTACTGAATTTACAACCTACTGATATTTCAACCTACTGTATTTTCGACATACTGTTTTTTCTATCGACTTAATAACTACGTTTTTTCCGGTATGCATTTTATTTATTTTTTGTTGATTTAAATCAGAATTAAAGCTGAATTAAATCAGCCGTGGCGCAGTGACTGGAGTTGGGGGGAATTTATTTTCTTCTAAACTATATTTATCTCGGTCAGTTTGTGAAAACTTCCGATCAGATGCCATGTTACAAAATAAGTATTCTTTTTTAAATTTCCGTTTATAAATCCGAACCAATCAAAACCAACCTAACTAATATTTTTTACAAAACACGTGTAAAACTATTTAATTCTAGCGTGGCTTGGGTCAAATGCGCATTTTCTAACAGCTGTTTTGTCAAAATTTCAATAGGTTTTTATATGGTGATGTAAGTTTTAAATTTAGGTGAGAAATGAACCAAAATGTTGGACGCATCGAGATTTTTCATTTTTTTCTATTTTTCATTTTCGACTTTTTTTTTCACATTTTATTTTTGACATATCGAGATTTACTATGTCGACGATTTTTAAAGCCTGTTTACACTAAAAGGTTTTGACTTTATCGGTGAGTGAAATAATTATTTTTAGAATTTAAGACCAATTTTCACTGAATATTTGTTTTAGATTTGAGATATAAACTTTTTGTTGATAACAAGTAAAAATTAACAAACGGGGAGGGAAGTATTAATTAGCTTAGGGTGGGTGAAAAAGTTTTCCAAAAATTATAGGTGAGTTTTGCGAGATTGGTTACACAAAATTATTTTTTTATTAATAAAGATAGAAATAAATTTTTGACTAACTCTCCGTTAAGTTTAACGGATAGATAAGATTACTAAACGGGATTCCTAAAAATGGAAGGGGTATCTTTTAAATAATAATAGGATGGGGTCCTACTAAACGTTGAATGCTCTAGTGAAAGACTTAATGTTAACTTAAATACCATTTTTAATTCACAATGAAAACTAAGAATATTAAATGCATTCTTTTTGTATCAAAAAAGGCTTTTGTTGAATAAATTGGTCTTCAAATTGGTAAATTGAGCAATATACTTCTGCTGATGATACTACCCCAATCAATATTTGCATAGTTTAGAGCAATAAATAGAAAAAAAATGTAAGTGACACCAACTGTGTTTATTTTTGATTAAAATGATTAAAGCTCACGTTTATAAATATTTTTATAAGAGGCGTCAACTTCCAATTAAATGCTCATCCGCGGTGCTCTGTGATAAGACCGTAAGGACTTTTTGGGGCACCTAAATAAAACTAAACAAAAGATAAACTGGCCCATACCCACCCTCACACACCCCCGTCGGAATAGCCCTGCTCTCCTGCACAGTAATGGTGAAACATCATCCACTTGAGTCACTTTAAATATAAAAAAATAGTCAATAACAAAGTTAACTAAATTTTCAAAAGGTTCATTTAATCTTCCTCAGCTCAAATAACTAATTAAAGATTCATAAATAAAACCAACATATTTAGGGTTACCGAGACGTCGTTTAATGAATTTTCAAGTACCAACGTAACTAGTTCTAATTTATACTTAAATGGAAGCAATGAAAGAAGGGAGGTGGCGTAGCATTATATTTAGACCATGAAAAAGATTTGTATTTACTTAAAGATATTTGTTTTACTTACCGTAAGATTGAACAAGTTTAGACATTAATAACTTTATGCAGATCTAAATATTTATTCGGATGTATATACAGGCCGTATCATATGATAGATTTTATAGATCAGTCGGAAAATTCGGCATTAAGGAATAATGGCAGACTTCAATGTCCCAAATATTAAATGGTCTAATGACTCATTTTATCAAGTAGTAGTAGCATTGAGTTCCTATTTTTAATTTTCAAATTTCAAGAAACTAATTTTGAGCAATTTTTGATTCAACATGAGGGTAACGTAACATTTAAATTAAACAAAAACTACAATTTTATTAGATCTTAATTTAACACTGCATTTTGATAACATTACTGAGCTTGAATTATGATTCATCTTTGGCAACCTAATCAATGGTCATTTGTAACTTAGTTTTAAATTTATCATTTTTGAAAATGTGAGCCTGGAGCGACAGGTATATAAAATGGGTTATAAAAGAGGTAACTTTGCTAATAAGTTATTTAAATAGTATGAATTGAATTATTGTTTTAAAAACCAACTAGTACAATTAATGTAGATATATTACTGATGTGTTTAACGGAAGCTTGTAGTCTCTTAACCCCAAATATAATTGTAAATTTGAAATGCAAAAATGTAGCTCCTTGGATTAATAGCTATTTAAAGATTTTTTTTAATTGAAAGAAAATTCTTTGTTACATCATTTTTTTGTCTGGATGGAAAGATATAGTTAAAATTTTTTTGTCTGGATGGAAAGATATAGTTAAAATTTTTTTGTCTGGATGGAAAGATATAGTTAAAATTTTTTTGTCTGGATGGAAAGATAAAGTTAAAATTTTTTTGTCTGGATGGAAAGATATAGTTAAAATTTTTTTGTCTGGATGGAAAGATATAGTTAAAATTTTTTTGTCTGGATGGAAAGATAAAGTTAAAATTTGGCAATACAATATAATATCTAAAGTAGTAAAAAAAAGAAATGTTATTGGTTAGGAAATTATTTGAGCAAGAATTAGTAAAAAAAATTTAAAAAATCCACAACTATTATATAAATATGTGAATTCGCAAAAACTGGTTAATACAAATAACATCGTAGGTATTGTTGAATTGCTAACAAAATTAAATTATATATTTTGCGGTCCAGTCCTTGTTCGGCCAACAATTTAAAAAAATTATTCTACCGCATTGGCATCACCAATAACTTTATTTTAAAATCTTCAATTGAAATTTGCTACTTGCCATTGCAATGGAGATCCTCTAATGTAAGGCCATTGTACAAAAACGGTGATATATTATCCGCCTGTAACTACAGACCATTATCGCTACTAAGCTAGCACAAATACTCATATAAAAACATCGCGAACGTTTGCTGTTTTTTCCAATGCAGATAAAATGTTGATCTAATGACAGTTGTTTGGTAATGATAACAGTCATAAGCTTAATACCAACGCAGGGATCATATTTACATGTGACCCTTTATAAAGACCAGTTATTTCTTAATAAATAAATATGAGAGAAAGAAAAATTATATTCAAATTATGTTTCCGATGAACATTTAACACAAAATATAACGTTGAATTAACTTAAAATGCAACCCTAACTTAAAATACAACGATGTGACAAAGTTATTTTTTTGTTGTCGCTTTTGGTAGTCGTAGAGTCAATTTTTTATACGAATCTTAAAACAAATTTTGTAACTTTATTTACTATAAGTTATTAAATTTTTATTTTTTAATCTATAAAAGAAATTAATTTTTCAATTTTGTATAATCCAGGTTCTGTCATACATTGTGGTCATAGTGGTTAGAGTTATGGCACATAGCCCAGAAGTCCGTGGTTTGATTAGCCTAACAAGCGACACTGGTACGGAAGAAGGCGTAAACTTCTAGTTAAATGCTCTCCTACCGTGCTTTGTGATAAGACTATAAGGGAGCACCTAAGTAACTACAGAAAGAAAAATACTTGAACGTGTGAACTTTTTAATATTAATGTAACACAGAAAACTGACAAATTTAATAAACAGCTTCAGAAACCAATACCGCTTTGTAAAAAATAATTCACGCACAACTAATTAATTAGTAACTTTGGACATTATTTCTCATTTTATTTCTGCAAACTTTTGCCAATTGATGTAGTATGCTTAGATTTTGTCAAGGATTTTGACTCGGAACAGCACAAAAGGCTAAGTTATAAGTCAGTAAAAGGTATCAGATTGTATCGTTAATATAAACATTTTATTGTATCACATATATCGTTAATATAAACAATGAATAGTAATTACTATTTATTGTTGAATGCTGTTCTTAGTGGAGTTCCCCAAGGATTATTACTCGGACCTTTACTTAAAGGTCCGAGTAATAATCCTTGGGGAACTCCACTAAAAACAGCATTCAACAATGAATAATAATTACTATTCATAGCTTATATTAACGATATATCTGATACAATAAAGAATGATTTTAAACTATATGCCAATGACATTAAAATCATATCAAACTTGAATTCCTCAAAATATGGTTCACTATTGCAAAATGATTTAAAAAATATTTAATTGGTCTAAAAAATGGCTGAGTTAAGTATAATAAAATGTTTTGTAATGCATTACGGTTCAAACATCGTAAGCAATTATTTTATTAATAACTTCTATTTAATGCAAAAGTGACTTAACGAGATTTGGGTGTGGTTTTCACAAATGACCTAAAATGGAAATAACAATTAATTGCATGCGCCTTTAAAGCAAACTCAATGGTTGGTATGATTAAACACATGTTTTTAGTTTTTGGCTCGAAGAATTTGGAAATTTTTTACTGTATATATTAAAACTCTAATCAAGTTCTCTATTTTAGTTTTGTGTTTAATTAGAAAAACTGACATAAAAATATTAGAAAGTGTTCAGCACAGGGTAACAGCCATGATTTCCATTATCATAACAACATTAGAATAAAGACGAAAAAGAGGGGATTTAATTCTGATGTTCAAAGTTTTTAAAGATATTATCTGTGTTAAACTGCATAATTGACTAGTTTTTAAATGTAATATCACAACAAGTGGTCACAGTATGAATTATTTAGGAGAAACATGTACATATGAATCCCGAAATAAATTTATTACGATTTAAGCAGCGAACTCTTGGAATAATTTACCTAGTAAACTAGTAAAATCGACTTCAACAATTGAATTTAAAAATGAATTGGAAAATTTTTTATTAAATTGTGGCTCGTAGTTGTTATGAAATGGGTGTTAATAAAAACACAGCAAATATTATACTGATATTATCAAAGTTTTTTTGTTTTGCACAAAATTGAATTTAAACCTAAATTATATACTATTTCTTGTTTGCATTTAGCAATTGATTCGTACAATTTTCACACAAGGACATTTTAAATTCAATATCAAGTTCACACTATAAGTGTGAACGTGAATGTTGAATTAAAAATTAACACAAAATAATTTGTAATAAGATAAATTGTGAGATTTAACAGTTATATGGCACCTTACGATTGTGGGTAATTTCTAAACTATTTTTTTCATGTCCTAACCATAAGATTTCTAAACCGATTTTAAAAGGAAAGAGTGTCTATGTTGTTATTAAAATTAGATGATTTCAGATTAGCCATAAACAGCTGATTGCAAATGGGTTGATATGACCCGTTGTTTTAAAAAAAGATGACAAATATTCGAGTTTTAGTGTGCATTTTTTGCACATTTTTTTTTTGCAAAAATTTTTTTATTTCTTGCTAAATAATAACAATACTTTTGTAATTGGTATTTTTTCAAAAATATAAATATAATACTGTTACATTTCAAGGTTATGTTACTGTTACATCTCAAGCTTGCTTTCAAATAGTACAAATAATAATGTTAAGTAAGCACCTACGTAACCATAGTAACGTTGATATAAAACAATTATATCTATTAAAATAAAGATAAAAACAAAAATAATAAAAATGGTATTAATAAATATAATTAAAATAATAATATAAAACAATTTTTTTATAATTATTTTTTTTTAAATGTGTAATGGTAAATAACTAATTATAATAGTTATATAATAAAAATAAAGATATAAGTAATTAAAAAAAAATTATAAAAATAGCATTATAAAAAACTTAAAAAAAAGAAAACAATAAAATAAAATTAAAAAATATATACAGGTATGCATATAGACACACACGTACATACACATATATATATTTTTAAAAAAAATTAATATCCCACTTACAGCAACACCAAAAAAATACTTTTATTAAATAAACTTATAAATAAAATAAAAATAAGCAATAAACGAGATGGTATACAAAAAAATTACAATAAATAAATACGTTCTTTTTCTTCTTAAATTAGTTCTAACATTGTTCTTCACTTCTCTTCTTCCTTTGATGATTTATTTTGGTTTTCTAATGCTTTAATATTTTTGCTTATTTATTATTTTTCTTATTATTCATTTTTCTTTACTTTGCTTTCTATACTTCTTTTTTTTTTTTTATCTATTAATCTTCTTTTTTATTTTCCAAAAATTCCTTCTAAAGTAGTGAATTACAGCAAATAGTTTATTGACAAGACATTGCTTTGTACCTAAATAAAATACCATCACATGTGTTTATTCAATTAAATAAATTATCATTTTATAAAATACATTGCATTAATTCAAATTATTATTAAGAAAGAGTGTAAAAATTAAAATATATTAAATTAAAAATTCTATTTTTTAAAGCAATTAATTTGAAAATATTTTGAACATAAAAAGGTAAAATAAACTTTAATTATAAAAATCAGTAAAAAACTATGCATGTAAAATGGCAAAATAAAGCAATAGGTTTTTACATTCTGTGGCCAACTGTTTCTAACTAATTGTTTATTATGAATGGTATTTCAAAATAGTTTGGTAAGTAGATAAGTAGATTACACAGTTTTTGTAGCGATAAAGTATGTTTAACACACATACGCTTGACAGGTGGATCAAGCTTCTTGGTTTCACATTGTGGTTCAATGACTAAAACAAAAAAGATTTATCACAAAAAAGATGTGTACATTTCTGTACAAGACAATCTTTATTATTAAATTCACAAACAATATAAGGAAACAGTTCTTCATATCATTTGTATTGTGACAAAAAGAAGTAAAAACAGCTTTATATTTTGATTAATGGCACACTCATACGAAATGACACACTTATACAAAATGTGTTTGAGAAGCACAAGTTAAAATATTTAAACACAAATAAACCGTGTCCATAGTTAGACCTACATAAATCTCGACCTACAAAGTTGTTCTACAAAAAGAACATCTAATAAAAAGTGGAACTAAGTTTTAGATTACGTACTGAAGCATTAATTGTTTTCAACCGATTATAGTCTTTTTTATTTTCAACCAATTTATGACGTTTTTGCTATGGACCAATTTATTTTTCGACATATTTTATAGATTTTCATTTTTATTTGATTTGAGATAAATTAACTCTCAACCGATTACCTAATCTGTATTTTTAACGTTGATTTTTTTAAGGAATTTTTTTTTTTTAAATAACAATCAATAAGTTTTCTAAGTATTCATCAAACCTTATACCTCCTAACTCTGAAGACAGCGGTTCAACCACTGCACCAAGGCTAATCAAATTTGGCTTGTATTCAAATCAACAACAAAGTCTACAAAATAAATACCAAATATACATAGTTATAAAACCAAAATTACACTACATTGAATATTAGGTAGGTTGACAATTCAGTAGGACAAAAATACAATTGGTCAACAATTTAGTAGGTTGGAAAATTAGTAGTACGTTAGTATTATGTTTTAGTTAGGTGTAAACATAAAAATCAAAAATTTTCAGTTAAAAATCAAAAACATCAAAATCTACGATTTACGAAGTTTTAAAAATAGGTTGAGTTATAGGCCACCAAATAAACAGTTCGTAATAAATATGAAATTGTAAATAGGAACAGATTGCTTAAAAAAAATTCATATTATATTATAATATACTAATGCTTTTATTTTAAATAAAAAAATAAAATCTGACCATAATTTGCATAATGCATGCAATATTATTATTATGTTATCAATATAATATGTAATAAAATAACATGTTCAGAAAACAATGCACAATAAATAAAGTTATATATATATAACTAAGTTATTTTGTTATATATATAACTTAATAATAAAGTTAAATATATATAACTCTATGTATTGTGCATTGTTTTTTGAACATGCTATTTTATTACCTTTATATATATATATATATATATATATATATATATATATATATATATATATATATATATATGCATGTTATTTTATTACTTATAGAGTGCTCAATGTTTTAAACAGGACTTTGGAGTATATATATGTATATATATAACATGTTATTTTATTACGTATATATATATATATATATATATATATACATATGTATGAATATATATATATATATATATATATATATATATATATATATATATATATATATATATATATGTATATATATATATATATACACATACCTATATACATTTAAATATATGTATATATACACACACACATATATATATATATATATATATATATATATATATATATATATATATATATATATATATATATATATATATATATATATATATATATATATATATATATATAAATCTCTTTCTAAGACTAAGACTCTATCTAATCTAAGACTCTTTCTGATGATCCAGCAATGGTGAAACTTCAAGTTGAAGAAGAAAGTTACATAAATGTTTTTTACTAATTTATATATATATATATATATATATATATATATATATATATATATATATATATATATATATATATATATATATATATATATATATATATATATAAATTATGATATTGAATTCTACAAATAGACTACTCAATGCTTTGAATAGGGCTTTGGAGCTGCTATAAGGCTTGAGCCGGAGCTATCTGGATCTGGTGTTTTTACAAGGAGCTAAGATGAAGCTAGAGCTGAAATTTTTCAAGGTGAAGCAGGCACAAGAGCAGACTCCAAGCTATCTTTCTCCAAGCTTCTTTTTTTGCTAATCTAGCCGCCGTTTATGATGATGCTAGTAGTAGAATATTGTTAGAAGAGAATCAGATATATGTTTAATTCTGAAAAGCAATATCAGAAAAAAATTTATATTAGAGATGCTGAAATTTTAACAGTAAGTCAAGAAATAAGAAAAACAGCTGAATCATGTACAGCACTTCATACAGATTTAGGTAAATCTAATTCTGATGAAGAATTAGACAAAATTTGAAAAAGATTTCAAATAAACTTTTGAAATAAAAATTTGATTACACATTTGTCACAACCAGAAGAAAAAGAACGTTTAAAAGTGAAATCAGCTTTTAAGAGAAATAAGGAATACCAAAAAAGATACAGAGGTGAGCAGAGTAGTTACTTCTTTGGCTTTCTTACAAACAGTAGAGAGAGGCTATTTTCTACATTTAAGTTAATATCAATTATTTTCCTAATTTATATATATATATATATATATATATATATATATATATATATATATATATATATATATATATATATATATATATATATATATATATATATATATATATATATATATATATATATAAACCAGGAGATGATCCCTTGTACATTAACATAAATTCCAATAATCCACCAAGCATTATTAAATCGATACCAAAAATGATCTCTAATCGCATCAGTAATATATCTTCAAGCAAAGAAGCTTTTGATAGAGCTGCATTATTTTATAATAACGCTCTCAATTCTTGTAAATTCAAAGATAAGATCAATTTCATTCCAAATATCCAAAAATATAATACAAAATCTTGAAAAAGAAACATTATCTGGTTTAACCCACCTTATTCGCTCAACGTCAGAACAAACGTAGCCAAAACTTTTTTGAGTACAATTCATAAATGTTTCCCTAAAGGTCACAAATTTCACAAACTTTTTAATCGAAACAACTTTTAGGCTAGTTATAGCTGTCTTCCAAACATCAAGAGTATTATTACTTCTCATAATAAAAAAGATATTATTTAAATCTCATGAAAATGTCAATCAATTATGCAATTGTCGACAAACCACCTTATGCCCACTCAACGGAAAATGCCTTACAAAAATCCTATTTATATTTGTAACGTAAAAACTCACCAAGAAGAAGAAGGATATTATTACATTGGGCTTACTGAGAAAACCTTCAAAGACAGATGGTATAAACATAAAAACTCCTTTGTTTATGAAAGTAAGGCCAACTCCATTGAACTTTTAAAATTTGTGTGGGAAGGCAAAAATAATGCTTTAGAACCTATATTAAAAAAAATTGGAATATTCTTGATCAAGCGGAGCCATTCAAACCTGGTGGTAAATTTTGTATTTTATGCTCGACAGAAAAATACCACATTATCACATCACCATTAAATTTGCTTAACAAGCGAACCGAGCTTGCGTCAAAATACCGCCATGAAAATAAATTTCTAATTAAAAGCTTTAATGTCAACAAAGCGGACACTCCATAGTATTTTTTGTATATTTTTGTCGTTATTTTTTTGTTGTTGTTACATCTGATGATCGCTATTGCGTGAAACTTTAAGTAATGTAATTGAAATATATATTAATAATTATTTAGTTTTCATATATTAATATATGTATTAATATAAATATATTAATATAAATATTAACACAATCACAATTCCTCCTATACATATATATATATATATATATATATATATATATATATATATATATATATATATATATATATATATATATATATATATATATATATATATATATATATATATATATATATATATATATATATATATATATATATATATATATATATATATATATACACCGATATATATATATATATATATATATATTAACCGATAGTTATAACTTTTTTTTTTATTATTATTATTATTTTATTTTATTTTGCCGTTTAACAAATTTGACAGTTTCCATAAATTTACAATTAAGTTAATGGCCTGAGCAAGAAGAAGGCATAATTTGCCTTATAGCCAAGCACCGTGTTACAATTTATAATTTTTACAAAGTTGCTTCAAGAATATATAACATAAAAGAAAAATTAAACGATTGTTTACAAAAGATATATAATAAATAAAGTAAAATATCGTTTAATACATAATATCATAAATAGATTGAGTAAAAGTAAGAGTTAATATATAGAACTTTGTATATATTTTAAGTAAAATATATAAAAGATAAAGTAAAATATCATAACTAGATTAGGTAAAAGTAAAAGTGAATATATAATAACTTTATATATATAAATACGCACAAAAAAAAAAAAGCGAGAAAATGTGATTTTTGATAATGATTATTGTCAAAAAATGTTAACCTTTTTTTTTTTTTTTTTCTTTCGAATAGTTACGAAAATACGAATAATTAACTTGTTACAGTTTTTAAATTATATATCTGATCTATTTTTAAAAGAAAGACTTATAATAATATAAATCAAAATCTGCGTTTAAAAAAAACTGTTTTGAATCAGTTTTAAACTGATGAAGGAAAACAATGTTTGGAAATCTTTTCCACAAAAGTGGTCCGCGATTCTGAATTGAATAAGAAACTTGTTTAGAACTGTAAAGATCATTTGTCAATTGATATTTTTAAAGGCGCTAATTTTTATTAGGAATTTATGGAAAATTCAATTATTAGGGGTGTTAACTAGGGTGGGCCAAGAAAAGCTTTTTTTGATTTTCGGTTTGCTTTACCGCGGACTACTTGCCTCTACGGTATCTAAGAAAAATGCAAAAAAAAAAAAAAGGATTCCAATACTTTACGTCTGCAGCTAGCGCATCGCACTTGAATATTTGAGCAAATTTACGCTTCTTATCATTTTTTTTGTTGTTGGATGGTAAAAAAATTAAATAATCATTTTTGATTTATTTGATTGTTTTAAATTGCAGTTTTTAAGGTGATTCTTTACATTTTGCCACTTTCTACTGATTGCTTTTCTAATACCATCTCTAGAATCAGGGAAAACAACTGTGTCTGTTACAGAGATATGACTTTAACAAGTTTTAATTATCGTTCTATTATTTGGTATGACAAAATAGTTTTTCAAAAGTTACAATCAGTCGCTGCGTAACCTGCTTAAAACTTCGGCCAAATGATTTTACTTTAGTATGACCATGAATTATTACGTTAATTTCTTTTAATCTAACCAACAGTTAAAAGGATGTTGGTTTGTAAACGAATCAAATAACCAGCTAATTCATTTTTTACAAAAAAAGGTGAATTATTTGGTTTAGCAATTTTACTCCTCTCCACTCCTCATATAAAAGTAATATAAACAAACTTATGATACTGGTTTCTCTGTTGAAAACCTCTGTTGGGTTTGCTCAAATACAGATGTATGCTTAAATACAGTTGCAGATATATATTTTCTAAAAAATATCTGCAACTGTAGTTGTTAGTTCTAAAACACTTTGAGTGTAAAAGTGTGCCAGGTTCATAAACAGGTACATCTTCCAAACAGCTGCTTAATTTAACAGCTTTACTGACCAAAAATGCTAATCATTACTTAAAATTGTATGGTCGATTTGTGGAATCTAACAATGAACAACAAAAAGATTTTACCACTTGTTATTTCTCACTTTTATTATGTTGTGTGTTACGTTAGGTCCACTAATTTATATAATTTTTCCAAGTCGCTTCTCTATCAAACGCTCGAAACATAGCTGTAATGGTATTTCATTGAAGAGAAGTGCGCAAAACCTCTACTCTAATTGTGTAAAGCAGAAAAAATCAAAACGTTACAATGACTTACACTGAGCAATGACATGACACAAAACATGACTTACACTGAGCCTGGTTATTTTAAAATTAAAAAATGCGACTCATTTATAGTTCTTCAAAACCCTGTTGAAATAAGTTTTACAACAGAAAACAGAGTTTTATCCTTCTACTCATCAAAATATAGTCATTGAAGTCGGTTGTGCTCGTTCTTGCTCTGCATTCGAAGGTGTGAAGGTGTTATTTACGTTTTTTCTTCTTGCTTGGACTTGTTCTCCATTTGGAGGTGTGAATTGTGGTTATTCATATTTTTCAACTTTTATTTTTATTTTTGCAATTATATTTGGTCACAATACCAAAATCTTCCAAAACACTTTGGACAATGGCTCTAGTTGTTCATGTAAAGTTTTAATTCTAGAATTTTTTTTTAGCTCCTTGATGGAAGACTGTCGAAAAAGAAAGAAAAAAAAGGACCAAAAAATGCGACTAATTATAATGAATAATATCAGTAATTATTTAAACTAGTTTTTGAATTTATAGGAATTTAATTTAAGGTTAATTTAAATTCATGACATTGTTTTTAAGTTGATGTGGTGTTTGGTATGGTTTTATTTTATTGTTCTATTTTTAAAAGAAACGTTTAAAACAAGAAAAATCAAATTTTGTGTATAATAAGCATCACTATGATTTGATTTTAAACAGATTTAGAAAAATACTCTTCTTCTTCTTCTTCTTCTTCTTCTTCTTCTTCTTCTTCTTCTTCTTCTTCTTCTTCTTCTTCTTCTTCTTCTTCTTCTTCTTTTTCTTCTTCTTCTTCTTCTTCTTCTTCTTCTTCTTCTTCTTCTTCTTCTTCTTCTTCTTCTTTTTCTTCTTCTTCTTCTTTTTCTTCTTCTTCTTCTTCTTCTTTTTCTTCTTTTAATGTTTGGAAAACTTTTCCTCCAAAATGGCTCGCGATTCTGAATTAAATAAGAAATCAGTATTAAATAAGGTTTTGGTACAACAAAGTTGTTTATGGAAAATCTTGTAGCATACTTACGGTGTATTTCTTCAAAATAAACTTCAAAATTTTTTGGAGAAAGTCTACATTTTGTTTTATACGTGAACTGTAAAACTAGATGGATATTAAGTTTGAATATATTTAAGGTACCAAGTCTACATAAAAGAGGTTCACAAGAAATAGTACTACCAGCTCCAAATATAAGTTGGATATTTAATAAGCTGTTATCATGATAATGATAACAGCTAATTAAATATAATATAATATTAATAAGCTATTTTATCATCTCCTGTTTTAGAAGTACCCTCTGAATTTAGTAAGGAAAAAGTTATGATTAAAAATGAATTTAATTTGTTATTAGATAATTCTGAAAAAACTAAGAGTGGCGTAATAGTTTACGGGAATTTTCGGATAATATTAAATTTAACGGTGCTATGTATAAAGTTGCCATTTAAGTCAGATCACTCAGTAATATTAGATTATATACTATAATTTATGTAAATCTAGATTTTTGGCATTAGAGAAAAAGTTTGCAAACGATGAGGATTTATTTTCATCTTACAAAAATATAATTAAGGATCAGTTATCCATAATTAAGAAAGTTTCAAATTTTGAAAGTAATATTGGTGACGTTTATTATTTACCACACCGTCCGGAATTGTGAGAACATAAGTTAAGTTTAAAAATGCGCATTGTTTTTAATGCAAGTTTATGTGCATTTGGTCCTTCGCTAAATTAATGCTTATTTTTTGGGCCTTCTCTTACAACAACTTCATTGTTAAGTGTACTTCTACGTTTTTTGAGCAAAACAAATTGCATTTATTGCCGATATTGTAAAAGCATTTTTGAACATTGTATTAGTTGAAAAGCATGATGACTTTGTAAAATCTATATGATATAAAGACTTATTTGACCTAAATATTAATAATTTAAAAAATAATGAGCTATGTGTTTTTCGATTGTGCATGGTTTTGTTTGGTGTAACCTCTTCTCCCTTTTTATTATCTGCAATATCAATTAACCTCACTAAACATTATGTATTTAATTTTAGCAAGAAATTACTTCAACCACTCTATGTTGATGATTTAAATGTTTTGACTCCGTGTCTGAAGGACATCAATTTTACGATAGAGCAAAATTATGTCTGAAGGAAGGAAACTTCCGTCTTAGAAAATTTGAATCCAATTCTAAAGAACTGTTTAGCTTAATTAAAGAAAATTATTTAATATCAAACAACATTGCTAATGATGAGTAAGATATTATGAGGTGTAAATATTTATTCCTGTCAGTTTGTAAATTAAAATCGAGATGGTGTTAACCTACCGAAAATTATATTTCAAATGAATGGAAAGAAATTATTAATGACTTGAATTCTTATTAGTATACCAACATTAGTATCTTCTTAGTATCTTAGTATTTCATTAGTATCATCTTATTAGTATATCTTAGTATCTTAGTATTTCATCTATCTATGTATCTTAGTATCTTAGTATTTCATTAGTATCATCTTATTAGTATACCAAAATCTTATTAGTATACCAATAGCATACTCTTATTTGTATACCTAAATTGTACAGTACGTCCGAAGACAACACTCAATTCACTAAATTTGAATTATATTCCTTTTGCACTGTCAGTTTAAAGGCGTACTGGTGTTGTGTTTATTTAACAGGTAGCGAATTCTTGTCTAGTTTCTTACAAATCAAGAGTTACTCCTTTAGTTAAAAATGCAATCCCTTAGCTAGAATTAAGAGCAATGTTATTGATAGCTGATTTTTTTTCAATTACTTATAAAGAAATGCCATGTGTCTTAAGCATTTCTTGTGTCAAACCTTTTTCAGATTTTATTATTTGTCTTAATTGGATAAACAATATAAATAAGAAATATGAAGTGTTTATTCAGAAACGCAAAGAAAAAATTCGTTTCTTCTATTTCTTATATAATAAACTTGTTTTATAGGCTTCATTTAATTTAGCTAGTCAAGGAGATTTTTCTTCTGAAGTAGCTACTTTGTTAAATTTAGATCACTTTAGTTTAAATTGTAAATATTAATAATCTTAAAACATATGATCGTCTCCTTAAAGTCACAGACTATGTTAATTGCTTTGTCAGTTTTGCTAAAAAGAGAATTTACAGTAATTTATTTACTCCTACAACCTCCGAATAAGAATAAGAAAAATAATATTAATATCGATTGTTATAGCCTTTTAAAAAAAGTTAGATTTTATCACGGTTGACGAAATTATCCGTCGCCATGGTCGTCTTAGTAACTCTCCAATACTTTAATACAAAATTTTTAATATATTCACCAAAAAAGTTTTCTATTACAAATTTGATTTGCATTATCATTTGATTGCATTATCATTTGATTGCATTATCATTTGATTGCATTATCATTTGATTGCATTATCATTTGATTGCATTATCATTTGATTGCATTATCATTTGATTGCATTATCATTTGATTGCATTATCATTTTTTTGGTAAATTTTTATAGTGGTGTCAAAAATACATTATTTGAACTGAGGTCTCAATTTTGGTTATCTAAATTCAATTTATTGGTCGCTTTGGCGACCCCTTCAATTCATTAGTGAAAACGGCTCAAATTTTTCTGCGAAATAAAAAGTTTTGTAAGTTAGCGACGTATTTTGTTGCAGTTTCAATATTCCTGCAGCTCCCTGGAGGGGAGGAATCTTCAAACGATTAGCACGAATTACTAAATCAACTCTCACGAAAATCTAGATAAAGCACTTACTTATGGTGTGGTGCTACCAGGGACGTGGTAGGCCACTACCGAGTATATATAAAATGTCTGGAGATGAACCACTTACTCCAAATTATCTATTGTATGGAAGAAAAATTCGCCTTGAATTCGTGAATTCTAAAAATTTGATGCTTATAACTTTAAAATATTTTTGGTCGACTAATTTTAGTTGAACAAAAAAGTTAATCGAGTAAGTTACAAAATAAATTAGGCTGAATAAGACACGAGAAAACTTGGTAATATGCAATTAATACTCTAACCATTGACGTTAACAGAAAAATATAATTACAATCAAGAATTTAATAACGTTTTCTGTTTTGTTTCTACGCCAATTTAATAAATATTTATGATATTTTAATTTGATATACGACGATTTTGTTAAAAGTTGCTTAAAAAGTTATTTTGATTGTTTATATAAAAAAATGATTTCGAAATTAAAAATATACAAATGAGCAAAATGTATTTTAAATATACTTTAAAAATTGTTAAATAATTATGATGATTTTAAATGATCTTAAACAATTTTTTATTGTTTAAATTATATTTTATATATATTCTTTATTCAATATGATTTTTATTAGAAAAAAATTATTGCAAAGTTTTTATAAATCTTATATTAGGACTGCTTCCTTTGGCAATTTTGGAGATAAGATAATTTACGTAATTATGTAACATACACATAGAGTGAACATAATAAATAATGACATTAAGTTGGATTTTTTATTCAAAGTAAAGGTCAAAATGATGACATTAACTTGTGCTTTAATAATTCTTTTTCATTGTTTCGCAATGTTTCAGAATTATCGATTCAAATCACTTACGAGCTAAAAGACAAAACCCTGAAAGAACAGGATCTGGTCCAACATGCACAGTTATTTCCGAAACACTATACTTTATGTTTTTAGGTCAAGTTGTGTCTATAACAATATATCAAGAAGTTTGTTAAAATCGATAGAAACTTTTAACTTAATTTTACCTAGACTTTTATTTGATTTTTGATTGGATGAATGAAATTAACAGAAAAATTATAAATAGATTTTTAATTGATGACAAAATTTATCCTTAATTCATACATTTTTGCTTTATGTATTATTTTATCATTGTTCATATTTTTTCATTGTTTGCTGATAGAAAAAAGTTAATGGAATCTGATTAACAGAATAAATACTTGTATTTTTTTTATTTATTTGCTGTATTTTATCTTAACACGAGGGAATTTAACTTTAGGAGTGCACAGTAGACAAGCGCTCTAGCGGGCCAAAAATGTGCAATAAAGTCTTGTTTGAAAAAATAACCCAGTACTATTATTATGCATACCATCAATAACTGATTTTTAGGGTTTTGCTGATTCTTATAATTTAAAATACACGTTATTTGCATCATCAATACATTAACTAATGCTTTGATAAAAAAAAAGAAAAAGTGTATTTTCAAATTTTCTTTCGTTTCTTTTTCATTTTTTTATTTTTTAATTTCATTCATTTCATTTCTTTATAAAGAAATAAAAGTTGTTGCTATCAATTTTTTTTACTGACATTTTATCAGCATTGGCAGAAAAAAAAATTTCGCTTTTTGTTTCTGAATCAAAAGACTCATGTAAACAACAGAATTTAAAAAAGTGGAAACACGTGAGAATAGACTTCATCTTATTAATAAGATATAGACTTAAATCGTCACGATTATTTCACTATCGCTTTAATGATTATTTCGGGTTGTGAGATATTAAAAAAATCACAATTTTTTCTCTTACATCACAATAAAATAAACAATAAAAACTGTATTATTATTTTTATTGTTTGTGTTGTATTGAAAAAATGGCGATTTAATAAATTGAAATAAATTGAAAAAACGATTGAGAAAGCGACTGTCAAATAATCATGATATAATTTTATAGTCTATTCGCGCGTAAGAAAAGAAGTTTAAAGTTAAGTTTTTTTTTAATAAAAATAAGCAGAAAGAGATAATTCATGTATTTTGAAAGCAATTTAATTTAAAGTAATAATAATAGATTAAAATTATTTAAATATAAAAAAATATTCTCAAAAAAAAAAAAAAAATTTGGTGAAAGATGCTATATTTAATACTATAATTAAATATAGCATCTTTCACCAAAAAAACGTGCGAATAGACACTCTGATTAGAAAAACAACATCAAAAATTTTAGACGTAGCAGAGTTATTTTCTATTTTGTAATGGTTTTGATTAGCAAATAATGCCTATTTATGATAAATTAATTGCTAAGTTATACAGCTTATAAGTATTATTTAAAGCTATAAAAATGGTTCGAAAATTTTTGAAAGAAACAAAACGTTAAATAATTGTATTGCCAGAGAAGCAACTGCAAAATAGTCGACATAGTAAACGTTTTTGAAAAATATTCCGTGCAACTATATATATTAATATATGGTTACACGAAATATACCCGAAATATTTTTATAAATTATAAATATTTAAAAATATTTTATAAAAAAATTATTATAGTTTTCAAAAAGTACTTAAAGTCATCCAGAAGTTAGTGTTTCAACTGCTAAACTATAACTTAATAATCGTTGAAACACTAAGTTTTGAATGACCTAAAATATTTTTTGAACAAGAGTAGCAGTTTATAGTCGCGAAGTCAAGATAAGGTCCTTAATTGCCATTGTAAAATTCAGCCGCACCAAATGTTCACACCGTGTAAGTAACGTAAACCGTAGTTGAAAGTTGCCAATCCAATAAAGGTAAAAAAGTGGTGTAAAGATCGACTAAGCAGGATAGTTGAAGATTGAAGTCGATTTTAATTTTAGTGACATAAGCAATTTTTTAATACTTAATTGCAAGTCAAAGATTTAGGCTAAAAGATTTAAAAAATGCATGAATTGCAACTTTCTGCACCAAAAATACAAGGCGGTGATGCATCAATAGATATTTGGGGATTTCCCATATAAGTATAACTTCAACTAACGTGCATTATGGTACAATAAACCAAAATTTTTGCTAGACAAGATTAGAAACGTCATCATTATCAACACATACAATTGATCTAAAAAGTTTTTTTTTCAGCAGGGTGGTGTGCTCTTTATAACATCCTCCCTCCTCCTCCTCCTCCTCTCTCTCTCTCTCTCTCTCTCTCTCTCTCTCTCTCTCTCTCTCTCTCTCTCTCTCTGCGGCCATGGATGTGCCTGATCACCAAATTTTTATTCAATTAAGAACATATGTAGCTTGGCTGGTCAAAAAAATGTCTGTTGATAAAATAACAAGCACTGATCAGATATTTTTCAAAGCACTTGGCACTCCATTCCGAAAGAATTACTATGACACTGATGAGGTTGATGTTTTAACGTGTTACAAAGCAAAGTACAGGTTATTTTAAAAATTAGTTACGAAACTTTAATGCATCTATAAATATTTATTAAGTTGTTATATTAGTTTATTTTAACTAAATGTATTTTAAACGTATATTTCAACGTCATTTCTTACTAACATTATTCACCTTTATTCTTTTAATGTGTAAACTAAAAAATTAATTACTAAATGTTAAAAAAAATTTAATTCTGACGACTTTCTTTAACGAATCCTAAAAAAAAACACTTTTTTTTGTTTTGTTTTGTTTTTATGTGCATCTATATTTTTGTCCAGCACTGTATTTCTCGGTTATTAAGGTTCTCGAAGAAATCTTAATGTCTTGAGCACGGTGGAAAAACTTCAAATGAGGAAGCTTCTGCTTTCTTCATTACTGCTGTTGCTTTTATGGTTGTTTTCTGAAGCCAGAGCTCTCACCACTGCGCTACTAATGTTCACATTTAATGTAAGTCTATATTTTGTATGTAAATTTAAAAAAAAATGCTGGGCAAGTCTTTTAGCGTCCCTTTTACGTAGGCTGCCTGCCCTGGTCTTAACTATCACATGGTACAAAGATTTATGATAATATAATTATAAAATGGTTGCAACTGTAGCTATAAAAACCATGTCACCTATTTCTACTGACATCAGTGGAACCTTTTATTGACAAATAAAAATTAAATTTTTTAAGCAGTTTGTCTTTGTCTTTTTTATCTATACTGAGTCTTACACAGAGTTTTGTCACTAGTTTACACCCTCACTTTGTTTACAAAGATTATCTTATGATCTTATTTACTTTAAAAGCATTCTTATTTAAAAGTTTCATATTAATTCCAGTATTTTCCATTTTAATTAATTTTATTAAAATTAACTTTATATAGATATTTTTATATGAGTTATGCTTTATTTAATACTAGTTTTATTCTTTGTTTATTTCATATTTGATTTCAAACTATCCTTAAACATGTTAAATTTTGTTCCTTTAACTGATGACGTTATTGTTTTTTATTCCACCTCCAATATAAAAACAACTTTCTCTACGCTAAATTGTGAGCTGGAAACCGTTAATGAATATTTCAAACCAAAAAACTCTTTGAGTATTAGTAAAACTAATTATATTTTATTTCAACAACAATAGACAATGAAGAAGCAAGTCTAATGACATGCCTCGTCAACTTCCTCAGCTAACAAACAAAATTATATTAAGCAATGTTGCATCTCTTTCGAACCTAGTCATTATATTTGATGAAAATCTTAATTGAAAATAACGCTAGTTGAAAACAAAACTTAAATAACATAATTAAAAAATAATAACATTTAAAAATAATAGTCATTTTGCATAAAACAAAACACCTACTAGGTTAAAAATGTTCAAAAGATATATATTACTCTTTCATCCATCACTACTTAAGCTATCATAATATTGCTTCGGCAAGTATTTACTTTTCAACATTGAAAAGTCCATATATATAAAACAAAAACAAGCCAGTAGAGTTTAATGTAATGCGCATTAATGAACCCACATCAAGCCGTTACTCCAAGAAATTAAAGGTTTTAATATATAATAGTTAAACATGTTCCAAAACATATTGTTCATGTTTAAATATTGATATGATATGTTTATAATTTCTTTAATAATCAGTTTTAAAAAATTGATCATAAATACTAAACAAGGTACTCACAACTATAACTTACCTGAGTCAACTTAAAAAAAACAGATTACTCAATTTCATAGAGAGGACCTCGTCTATGAAACATAGTTCTTAATGAAATAACATGAAATTTATAGCCTTAATAAGTTATTTTAAAAGAATAGTTAAACTGTATTTTTTTTGACGTAATGACGTAATTTCTAACAGAAAATAATAATAATAACAATAGTAATCTTCTTAAATTTCTTACTTTAATTATTTTTTTATTCTATTGTTGCAATCTTCTCGTAGTTATTTATTAACTTGCTTTATATAATGATTACTTGTGAAAAATGTTTATAATGACGAAATAAATAATAATACATTATTTTTAATTGCATATTTTTGCTATTTTTCATTAATATTTATAATATTATTATTTTTTTTAACATTAGTTAAATTTTAAATTAGCAGGAAATTACGTTTCCCATTTTCTTCCTAAACTAGTTTAGCCATAGGTTAAAAATATTAGTATGTTACATAAAAGATGTATTTTGTTTAAATTTTCATAAAAATTTATTTTCATACTTGTCAAAATTATTTAGAAACTAATTTAAAAAATTAAGAATAATCTTTATTTTTATTAAACTTATTATATTATGTTATTTATTATTCTATTATACTCATTATATTATGTTGTTTATTACTTAATAAACTCATTTTATTATGTTAGTTATTACTTAATAAACTCATTATATTATGTTTAAAACATGATAAAATAAAACTTGAAAACATGATAAAATAATATTTGCTTCATATAAAAAACTTTGCATGAATAAAATTCAGTTATAAAACTTTTAAAAAATTTTCATTTATTTTTTAATTCAATTTAGTATGTACATATAAACTTAATTTATCAATGTTATTTCAACGTACGTATATTATAAAGTAAACATACATTACATATAAATATTTATTCATTTAGAAGTTGTAAAATTGCTATATCTACTCGTGTATTTATTTCATTACTACTATTTGTAACGCCAAGTTTCACTTTAAGTCTTTTTGAAGTGATAAAGAATATAATAACAAAATTAACAGAAAGAATAGGATCTGGTCCAACGTGCACAGTTGTTTCAGAAACAATATACTTAATGTTTTTTGATCAAGTTTTATCTACAACTACAACTTGTTCGAAGCGGTAAAAAATAAAACTTTAGTTTCTGCACTCTAAAAATATTTGTGCTTAATTTTTTGACTATATTTATATAATGAAAATAAGAAAATCGTGCAATAACGGGTGCAATGAAGGATAAAATATTAGTAATTTGTTTTCATTTGTTATTTTTTTATTTATTACTTGTTTAGCCTAATTATTTATTTGGCAATCCTAATATCAGCTTTATTTTAGTTGTGTAAACTTTTACATCCATAGCAGTACTTAGTGAAGGTATTTCACTGAAATATGCACTGAATAAATTTTAAATTATCAGTATTTAATTCTATCTTGTTTTGGAAGTTTAAATGTTCAAAGTTTTGTTTTAAAAGGGGTTTAAAAAAATAGGGTGACTTTGGCCCCCTACATGGGGAGAATTTGGTATGAGCTAAAGTCACCATGTTTAGTAAAAAAAAACTGTTAAGAAATAATTTTAATGATTTTTTGAAAGTATTATGATAGTTTATGTGTTGTAATGGTAAAAACTGAGATTTCGTATTACTAGTACAATGCAAAATCCGTATAAATGTATTATACTATTAAATCTTATAAAGTTTATATTATGCAATTAAATCAATATAACTGTGAAAGTATTTTAGAAAATTAGAACAGGTAATTTATAACGTATTTTCTTAAATCAATGAAATTAAAATTTTCTAAAGCAAATTTCAAAAAAAGAAATATTTATAAGTTGTTAAATATTAATAATAAATTTAATACTGTTACCGTTACTCATTAGTGCGTGTTTGACGCGGAATTCATGGCAGCCATTACACCCGAGTCAATAACGAGAAAGAGTTGCAGAATTTTTTTTAATAAGAAAATGTGAGCGAAAGTGTTATATCAAGTTTAACAATTTTACTTTTACATGAAAATTGCATTTGCGGCAATAACTCCTTATTTTGATTTATAACATCTATTAGCCATTTTATAAAGTTGTATATTTTTTGCTTAATAAATAACGTTAAAAACTTTAAGAATAGTGTGCTGAAGTGGTTGTAACTACTTCAGTACACTATACCATGTGAGCTATAGCTTGCTATGCTTCCGATAGGCTATGCAGAGGGTTCAAATCGTTTCATTTGCACTTTTTTTTTTTAAATTCTTTTCAAATTTTTCAAAACACAAAATAAAACAAGCAAGTAGAATTCTATGTAATGCGCATTAATACACCCACACCAAGTCGTTACTCCAAGAAATTAAAGCTCTTAATATATAATAGTTAAATATGTTCCAAAACTTGTTTGTTTTGTTATGTTTAAATATCGTAAACGTTTTTAAAGGTCAATAGATTTTATATTATATAGATATAACTCTGAGCACATGGCACAAATTGTTTTTATTTATAATAATCCACCTATTAAAACAAAACTTAAAACATTTAAAAAAAACCTTAAAGAATTTGATTCCAATTCTTTTATCCAAGAAATTTCTGATAATAACTGAGAACTTCTCATAAAAGAAGAGGTTAACATAAATGAATCTATAAACTTTTTTCATAAAATATTTGAAAAAGTATTAGATCGGTATGCTCCCTACAAAGAATTAACATAAAAAAATAAATGAAACTTCAATTTAAACTTTGGATAACTTCGGGAATTCCTAAATCTATTTCTAATAAAAACAGACTATATAAAAGATTTACTAGATCAAAAAATGCAAATGCAATCTATTATTTACAAAGTTTAAGTTATATAGAAATAAAGTTAGCAATTTTTTAAGATATTCTAAAAAATTATACTACGCAATTTTTTTTTGAATAACAACAATAATGAAAAGGATACATGGAAAGGAATTAAGGAAATCATTAATATCAAACCTTCTACTAATAAAGTCTTTTAGTTTTAAAATCAATGAAAATAGTATCTCAGATCATTGCAGTGTTGCCAATATACTTAATAACTATTTATCGACTATTCAAGACAAACTATCTAAAAATATTGCTCTTTCTAAAAAACGAAGGTTTCAAGAACTAAAATACATACTATTTTGTTGTTGGATAAAATAAATTGCGAAAATAAAGTTGTTGCTCAAGATTTTAGAGAATTTTTCTAAAAACTCTTTCTCTTGATTTTTGTTTGTTTTTTTATCGATAAGATTAATTTCCAAAAACAGGTTAAAAATATCACTATCAAAATTTATATAAAAAATCACTTTTATAAAGATTGCTTCAAAAGATTGTTGCCGGAAAAGGCAACAATCTTTTGTTGCTTTTGTACAGTTGTACAATCTGTCTCATCCACATTCCAAATATCTGTTGCGGTAAAGCTGTATTTTGTTAGTATCGAATTTAGATTGTTGAAAAATAAACTCAAATTATATCCGTTAAAGCAGGTGGCACGACTCAGTGATGTAGCTTTGAGCGTTCTTATTGCAAGCTCTGGTTTTCTTTTTAGAAACGAAGAAAGCCATTCTGCACCAACACGCTTGTTCTTTTTCCATGAAAGAGGAACTTTGCATTTAATTTTTTTTCGCGTAATTGTAAACAAACTTTTGCACTTCTGCAGGAGTGAGGCCATAGTATACGCATGAAGCCTCTAATATGTACCTCGTTAGCGCATTCTCTTCTTCCATAGTAAAAATATTTCTGTTGTTGTAGTACCCCACAGTTAAACTGGTCGGGGTGTTTGGCATTGCTTTGACTTTGATGCAGTATCTTCTGAGTGTCACATGAGATATGTCATAGTCTGCTGCAACTCCTCGACATTTTTCTCCATTGTCAACTACTCTTTTGACAGCAGCAAGCATCATATCGCTTGATGTTTTACCTTTTGCTGGTGTCTTTCGTTTATAATAACGCATTCAAAAATAATTTATTAATGCCGACAACTCTTTCACTACTGCAGTTTTACAAAATTTCTATTAGCAGTGACCGCAAATAATTTTCAAGAAAAATTAGAATCGTATATTAAAAAAATAATTTAAATTTAAACAACAAACCTTTTTGAAAAACTAAGTAAAAGAACTTTTAAAATGTTTATTATATATAATTAAAAAACTCTTTCTCTTCATTTTTATTTGTTTTTTTATCGATAAGATTAATTTCCAAAAAAGTATAGAAGTACTCAAGAAATAAAGAAGCGTAAATTATTAAAAAATTAACTAATGTGTTAATCAGTGTACAATGCTAAAATTTTATTTTAGCGACAATTTTTATTTGGTATATGTTATCTCTTTTTCAAAAATATGCAATATACATCTAGAAAAAGAAAAAAAAACAATAATACCTGTTGGACAACCATAATTAAAGGAGATTTTAAAACATGCTACGTACATCTAAAAAAAGAACAAAAATCCTGGTAAATCCTAGTAATCCTGGAAAAACTGTCATAAAAAAACAGAGGCATACTTAAAGGAAACATTCTTAAAGGAGATATATTCAACTGAGACATACTTAAAGGAGAATTTTCACACAAAATTTTAGTTAACTAAAAATTCTAAAACAACAAAAAAATCTTTTGAAAAATTACCATCAACAAAATAGATAAAAAGTGTTGGCATTGTAATAAGTTATTACCTGTAGATAAATAGACTCGATGTGTTGTATGTGAAAATTGGAAAAATTCCTTTCCAATGAAATTGAGAGAACGGTTTTGAAATTTTTAGATAAGTTTTTTTTTTGTTGTTGTTTTATAAGATTGAGTTTAAAAATATACTAAATAAAAGATACAAGATCGATTAACTTTAGTGGGAGATCAATAAAAAAATTTTGATCATTTTTCAAAGTTTTAAACATGGGACAATGTAAAACCATAAGTTTTCAAACTTGCGTTTTTACTTTGAGCTAGGATGGAAAATTGGCTAGCGACTAGCTAGCGATATTTGTAACAATAAAGACAGTGATTCAGCCACGAGGACCGCCAACCAAATAATCATGCAACTAGCTAGCGACAATTTATAACGATAAAGATATTTTTCGCAAAAGCCTTCAAGAAGAACAGCCGCGTTTTTATCTGCATAAAAATATATTTAAAAAAACAACAAAACTTTTCGTTCCGTAAACAAAACAAGTTGTAAACAAATGGCAGTTACTATGGTTTTAAAAATTGGCATGTAGAAATTAAAAACATGTTAAAGAAAATGTTGTTGGACTACAGAAAAGAAACGGATGCAATGCTGAAACAACAGGAAAAAATATTTGTCAAAATTTTAAATTCAAATACGAAAATCATCAATAAGCGGCTTAATAAAATTGCACGTTTATAAAGAAATTGGGATTAGATTAGAAAATAATTTTTTTTTTTTATGGATATCCAAATAGTTTTCTGGAAATACAAGTTTTAAATACTTTTAATATATTTATATTTATTATTATATAAATATATTTAAATTTTTTGTCATCAAACAATATAAACATAAAAGGTATCATTCATCAATTACTCTACACTCTTAAATTTTAATTATTTCTTGGTTTTGTTTTACTATATTTTCCAAAAAAAGATTATAGTTTAAACTATCCAGAAAAAACATAAGTTATAAATTAAAAGAAATTATGGGAGGGGATATGTGGCTCACCACTAGAAAAAAGTGGTGGCTCACCATTAGAAAAAAGTAGCGGTTAACCACTAAAAAAAAAAAAATCCCCAAATTTCACAATTTCAAATTAAAAAGTGTATAAGAGCATAACATAAGAAAATAAAAAACAACATAAGAGTCATTTTACAACAATTTATTCCTAAAATTGCAAAAATATGTCAAAAAGGTTGCAAAATCAGTCAATTTTGAACAAAATTTTGAAAAACGATAATTAGGAAACAATTAGAAATTAGAGCTTCATATTTGGCAAACAGTTTAATGCACATAAAATGAAGGGCCTGAACCAAAATCACTGCTATATTCTTAGTAAAAGTTGAAATTTTTGATTTTTTTGACAAAAATATCAAATTATGGAGGGTTGGCTAATAAAAGAAAATAGTAAAATATAACTAACTAATTAACTACTTTGTTTTTAGCATATATTTTTGTTTTTAGCATACATTTTGTTTTATGCCCTCCATCATTATATGTAGAACATGCCCTGAAAATTTGAAGCAAAAAACTTAAGTCATTCAAAAGTTATGACATTTCAAAAATTAAAAATTGCACAAAAAAAGTGAATGCAGAAAAACAACAATAAACATTTTATAACTAAAAAAAAATATCAAAAACTTCCAGATAAGTATGGTTTAAAAGTTTCCAGTTGTTGTTCTTCATCTTGCCAACCCTTATTAATGGCTTTTAAATGTATCCTTTTACGTTTTTTTTCAAAAGAGTCTTTTTTATTCATACTTTTATTCATACTTTTATTCATACTTTTATTCATGGTAACGCGTTTTTGATCCCTATAAAATGAGGACACTGTGGATTTTACACCATTTTCAAGGTTGAGGTGACTCATTACTCTCTGAACACCAACAGTTCCTCATTAAAATACAATACAGCTGAGTTCACTTCCAACTCAAATGAATAAAAATGTTTTTGGGCATCTAGACCATATAATACTATTAAGATCCTCAATAGAATTCTGTGTTTGAACATGAGTGCATTTTTTCAAAAGGTTGTCATCACTCAATTCTTTAAACTCTTTCTTAATGATATGATATATCCATACTGGCAAATTAACTTTAGGTTTGCAAATGCTGTGACCTGAAGAGTTTTCTTTCATGCTGGCACTAACTGAAACACGCTCAACATTTTCGCCTTCTTTTAGGGTAGGTGTTTTGGTCCACTGGTTGCCATGAAATGCTCTTTTTCTTTTTAAACTTTTATTGTTGTTGCTTCCCATTATATATAATATTCTAATATTTTAAAATATATAATATAAAACTGATAATTTATACTAAATAATTAAAAAATACATACAATGCTTTTAAATTACAACAATAAATTATCAGAAGATATTATCTGATAAATCATACAAAAATAACAACTTCCATACACTGTTATATTCTAAACTTTTGTCAAACCATGCTGGCCTTCTAAACTAATGCGTGACTAACAAAGTTTGACAAAAAAAATTAAATTTAGGTAAAGAGAGAGGGCAATTATAAACATAAGCTTGTGTTGCTAGGGGCCGTTCCTATGGAAAGTTGTCTGATAAGGTCTAAATAAAGTGAAATTGATAAATAAAATTAAATAAATAAATTGAGCTTGAAAAGGATCTAACTTCTGCTACAGCATGGGGCTCACAGTGGCTGGTGAACTTTAATTCAGATAAAACTCAATTTTTTTCAGCCAATCGTTATCGCAATAATTTAGATCTTCCTATATTTATGAACGGTGATGTACTCGATGAGTCACATACTCTTCATCTTCTAGGACTAACTCTTACTTCCAATCTTTTTCGGAAACCATATATCAAATCAGTTGCAAAAGTAGCATCTGCTAAGATTGCATCTCTTTATCGAGCTTGCCACTTTCTTACTTCGGATTCTATTCTCTATCTCTATAAATCTCAAATCCGGCCTTGTATGGAATACTGTTGCCATATCTGGGGCGGTTCTTCTAATAATGCCCTTTCTCTTTTAGACAAGGTGCAAAAACGCATTGTAAACATAGTTGGACCTGCTATTGCAGCCAACCTCAAACCATTATCACATCGTCGTAATGTTGCTTCTCTTTCTCTTTTCTATAAATACTATAATGGGCACTGCTCTAAAGAGCTAGCATTTCTTGTGCCATCTACTAAAATTCATTCTCGTGTTACTCGTCATTCAATTAAGTGTCATCCTTTTTCTGTGACTGTTCCTAAGTGCTCCAAAAGTGCTTATTTGTCTAGTTTTTTTCCTCGAACATCAGTTCTTTGGAATTGGCTTCCTTCATTTTGCTTTCCTGATTCATATTATTTGCAATCTTTTAAGTCGTCTGTCAATCGTTATCTTACTCTACAATCTTCATCTTTTCTCTTTCAGTAACTTCCAACTTTAATTAGTGGCTGCTTGCAGCCTTGTTGGAAGCGAAGATGTATTAAAAAAAAAAAAAAAAAAAAAACCTCAAAAAAATACTCAAGATGTATCAAAACGGACTTTAGAAACGTTTACAGCTATGTTGAATTACTATAAAACAAAAGTAATCTCAAAAACCAACTTTTGATAAAAATTTAGTTTTTTTAGTGGTGAACCACCTTTCTTATGATCTTAAAGTCTTTCTTATGATCATAAAGATCCTAAAGCGTCAGCAGTTGAATGTAAAGCCTCCAATGTTGAAACTATAGAATCTTTACAAAAAAAGAATAAGACTGAAGAAATTCACTATTTCTTGTTCAAAACTCCAATTTAATAAAAAAACAAAGGCTTAATTAAATGCTTTCGATTGCATCGAAAAAGAAATGGCTGAATTTGAAGGATCAAATGACCGTCCAAAAATGCTTAAAAAATTGCATTGTACTTTAAAGTTTTTATCAGCATCATTAATTGTTACAGAAAGATGCTTTAGTGCTCTGGACTTTTTTTTATTACAAATTTGAGAACATCTTTGAGTGATAAATTAATAGAAATTTTATGTTTTCAGTTCTATCGTGAAAGTTTAGTTAGGTTACGATTTGCTATACCTGTATAGTACTATATAACACAAAAATGTAATATTAAATGTAATTTTTCACTATTTGGAAAATAGTTAAAATTACTTAAAATTACTTCAGTTACTTAAGTAATTTGAAAAAATTTACATGAAATTACATAAGTAATTTTTTTCCATTACATGAACACCCCTAATTGAAAATATAAAATTAATTCTTTACCCTTCTGCAATTTTTTCTTTAAATACAAATAAATCATATATATATATATATATATATATATATATATATATATATATATATATATATATATATATATATATATATATATATATATATATATATATATATATATATATATATATATATATATATATATATATATATATATATATATATATATATATATATATATATATATACAGTATCGGACAAAACGAGTGCAACCAAATAATGCTAATTTAGTTTCTTTATATAAAAATGCTGCATTTAATCAATTTAGAGAAATAACTATGTAACTGTTTAGAGACAAAGTTCTTCAAGTTTTATTCATCACAAAGTTCATTATTTTTACACGAAAATTAATAAATTAATCAAAAGTATTAAAAAAAGTTGATTTCTTTCTGGACAAAACAAGTGCAACTCGACAAAATGTTGACCAAGCTGTAATTCGCTATCAATATTTCGTGGCGAATCCTTTGTTGTCGATCACAGCCTTGCATCTTCGAGGCATAGATTCGATCAGGTGATCAATGAAACTTTGTGGAATCGCTGCCCAAGCCTTTTGGATTTGCTCAAACAGTTGATCCTTATTACGAACACCTTCATGATTAATTCTGCAGTTGACGATCTCCCACAGGTTCTCGATAGGGTTGAGATCCGGAGATTGAGGCAGCCAATCCATCACCGATAGGTGGTTGTCTTGAAACCACGACTTGATTACTTTTGCAATGTGTTTCGGATCGTTGTCTTGCTGAAAAACCCATTTTATTGGCATATTCCATTCAGCATGAGGTAACATAACATCTTTCAGGATATTTTTATACATGAAACAGTCCATTATTCCATCGTTTTGATGTATTGGACCTAGATCGTTAGCAGAAAAACACCCCCAGACCATTACATTGCCTCCACCATGCTTCACGGTCTTATGGCAGTAACATAAATCGAGGCGTTTTCCGACCGGTCGACGTACACGGCAAATGCCATCGCTCCCAATGATGTTGAACTTCGATTCATCATTGAACAGGACAGTTCGCCATTTCTGCACATTCCAGTCAATATGAGATGTAGCAAACAGGAGTCTTTTCTTCTGGTTTTTTAGTGAAATCAGCGGTTTCTTTGCAGGGCGTTGAGAAAACAATCTGGCTTCAACAGCACGTTGTCTGATTGTTCGGTCCGATACAGGCAGCTCTAATTGCTTTTGTATCTCGACTGATGATATCCAGGGATCCTTCTTGATGGATCTGACGATCATAGAATCCTCTCTAGAAGTGGTGGAACGCGGTCTTCCACCTTTGTTATCTGCTGCCAACTTCCCCGTAGAACGATATTTGGAACATAGTCTTGATACAGTTCATTTTTTCACGCGATATTTATCACAAATACTTTTTTGTGACATTCCACTTACGTAATTGCCAATAATTTTTTTTCTTAGTTCCAATCCAATACAGTAGGGAGCCATTTTCGCACTTGAAGTCATAAAAATAATAAAAATAAATAATCACGCTTCTCAAGGCTTACCATGTTACATTTACCTTGTGATGATACAATAATGCTCTGTGGAACACAACGTCTTGGTTGGATGTGGACTGTATTGATGTAATGAAACACTTGTTGTATTTCACTTCTTGTATTGATGTTCTTCGATAAAACACTTTGATAAAACCCACTTCGATAAATTGTCTTGATAATACTGACTGATTGACTTCCATATACTGACTGAATTACATGTCGATTTACATTTCTCTTATATAGTAAAATGAACCAGTGTGAACCTGTTCTGGAAGATTCTAGATGCTTCTTTTCGATGCTTCTGGATGCGTCTGGATGCTTCTGAATGTTTCTGGATATTTCTGGATGCTACTGGATGCTTCCAGATGCTTCTTCTGGAAACTTCTGGAAGCTTCTGCATGCTTCTGGAAACTTCTGGAAACTTCTGGATACTTCCTTTAATTATTAAAAAACTTCCGTGACGTTGACACTGACCAGACTTAAGAAAATGAAACAAACCAAAAAATGACAATGGTTAACTGTTTAGTATGGCTTATGTGTGGTGTTGTATCAAGAATGATTGAATAATATTTTGAAGAGTGGAGCATTTCTAAAATCTTTTTCCTAATAGCATCACTTATAATGCTAATTATTTCGTTTTGTGGCACACTCTTTCCCAGGGCCGCCGCGTACGGTTGTTCATATTGTACCCCGCACAAGGGCGCCGACTGAAAAAGGCGCCGTCAGGCGCTTCTTTTACTCTGCGCCACCTCACTAAAAAAAAAAAATTAAAACTAAATATAAAAAAATGAAATGGTATAAAATAAAAAGTGACATATACGGATTTATTAAAGAGATACTGGAAACGTGGGCGCAACGTATACCTTATTCTACTACGCTATAAAAGCGCGCTCGTGACTTCGTGCGATGCGATCGGTGTAGATCGCTCAATTTCGTTCGATAAAGACGTCACCACGGCGCGTGGTATTTTACATATACACACATATGCTCATGTGCGACGTTTGCGTAAAATGTAACATATATGTTCATTTATGATGTTTACGTCTTGCCAAAACCGCCACCCCAGGAAAAAACGTTCTATAGAACGTTTTTTCCTTTTGTAACATATGGCCTATAGAAACTCTATAGAATTCTATAGAACTTCTATAGAATCTCTGTTAATTTCTATTGAAATTCCTATAGAACTTTTTTTTCTTCTTTTTTTTCTATAGAAAAGAAAGTTTTATAGCAATTTCTATAGAAATTAATAAATATTCTATAGAAATTCTATAGGCCATATGTTTCAAAAGTTTATAGAAATTCTATAGAAACTCTATAGAACTTTTTGTCCTGGGACTGCATTTGTCTTCTGTGTAAAACAATGGTTTTATTTATTGATTTTCATCAGGCATTCATTATAAAATTTCAACGTAAGTATAATTTACAATATTAAATTATTGTCACAAAAGAATAAACTCGTGAAATTTTTCTCTTAAATAAGAAATATTGTTATATATTTGACAATTATAAAAAACGAATATTTTCTGATTTATGTAACACAATATTGTATTTTCTATTATACTTGAGAACAATAAATTTTTTTACCAGTGCTTTAAATTCGTATATAGAATTTTTTATGGCACAAAATATAAATGAATTTAAAGTATTAATGTATAATAAATTTTAACTTAAAATCCTTAGATGTCTGGAATCGGAAAAAAATCAAAACTATCAGGCGCGCAAAATAAGAAAAATCGACTTAAGCGAGAAAAGGCCCGACAAAAGCTATCAGGTTCTTTAGATAAATTCACTATTAAAACTATTAATCCTACTACGACTCCAGCGGAAGAAAACCAAGACCTAATTCTCGAAACACAAAGTTCTTCTGGTGTATCCATAAATTCTATAATAGAAAACGAATCGAAAGAAAGTAATATAATACGATTCCGAAAAAATTGATTTTAACTTTAAAACTGTTAATCCTATTACGACTGCAGCGGAAGAAAATCAAGACCTAAATCCCGAAACACCAAGTTCTTCTTCTGGTGTCTCCATAAACCAAGAAATTAATAAAATCGATTCCGATTCCGAAAAAGTTGATTTTAACGATCCGGCTACTTGGCCAAAACAAATTAATATAAAATTAAGAAATCGTTTAATAGAAAATGATACTAAGCATTTAATTTTGAAAGACTTCCCAAAAAATGAGTGTGGACGTAAATTTTCTTATAATTATTATTATCGAACTTTATCAAACGGGGAAAAACTTGCAGGAGTTATTTGCTTTATTCGAAAACTCATAATTTAGTATTTTGTTACTTTTGCAAATTAATGTCTGACAATACTACACAACTTACTAGTGGTTGTAATGATTGGCAACACTTAAGCCACATATAAAAAGTTCACGAAACTAGTGTTGGGCACATAAAAAACAGTTCAAAATATAGCGAATTGAAAATGTCACTAAAAAAAATTGTACAATTGATGCAATGCAACAACGACTCAACGAAACCGAAAAAAAATATTGGCGATCGGTCGTGGAACGAATTATTCATATAATACAGTCTTTATCAAGTCAATACTTGGCATTTAGAGGTTCATCTAAAAATCTTTTTCAAAACGACAATGGAAACTTTTTGAAATTAATAGAAACCATAGCTAAATTCGAGCAAATAATGTCTGAACATTTACATCGCGTTCAAACGTCTGAGAAAAAGAATATTAGTCATTATTTAGGTGATCAGATTCAAAACGAAATAATTAGCATTATAAGTGATGCTATTAGGAAAAAGATTTTAGAAATGCTCCACTCTTCAAAATATTATTCAATCATTCTTGATACAACACCACACATAAGCCATACTAAACAGTTAACCATTGTCATAAGATTTCTTTATCACAATAAATCTAGAAATGTTGCAGAAATACGTGAGCATTTTTTAGGATTCCAAAATGTAACTGACACAACCGATGTAGGTTTATTCGAGTTCATCATTAACCATTTGAAATTAGTGAACATTAATATATCAGATTTACGCGGACAGTCGTACGATAACGGAGCCAATATGCGTGGGAGACATAATGGACTCCAACAAAAAATTCTTGAAATAAATTCACGAGCTTCTTTTGTTCCATGCGCTGCTCATTCATTAAATTTAGTAGTGAACGATGCTGCTAAAATTTCATTTGAGACGGTAAATTTTTTTAGTGTGATTTAAGAACTATATAATTATTTTTCAATTAGTGTGAAACGGTGGGATGTATTAAAAAAATACTTTAACGTATAACTTAACCCGCAAACCACTTTCTGCAACTAGATGGGAAAATCGGATAGAAGCCCTGAAACCTCTAAAAATGTGTATGTCAGAAATTTATCAAGCTCTATTAGATGTGACACACAAAAGACGTGGATTCTAGAGCTCAAGCAAATAATATAATTTCAAAAATTTGTTCTTTTAAATTTTTGTGTTCCGTCTCAATTTGGTATGATATATTGAATCTTGTCAATATTGTCAGCAAAATAATGCAAAAGCCAACATTCGATTTAGAATTAGTAATAGAAAATCTTGATTCAATTTTGAACAACTTAAAAAGTCTTAGAACTGATGAGAAATTTGAAGAACTTATGACGTCTGCAATGGCTAAAGCTAGAGAACTTGATATTGAGCCTGATTTCCCTGAAACTCGAAAGCGAAAAAAAAGGGAGTTATTCGATTACGAAGCATCAGATGATACAGTGAACGACGCAAAACATGATTTTAAAATTAATTTCTACTTCGCGATTCTGGACACCACTATATCGTCAATTTCAGAACGATTTGAACAATTGCAAAAACACAACGAAGATTTCAAATTAATACACAACATCAACCGACTAAAACAATGGAATAATGAGGATTTATTGAAACACTGCAAAGATTTGATTATATAAAATTAACCGAAGATGCAAACTTAAACGATGAAGATATTGATGGTATAGCTCTAAACGAAGAATTAAAAACCATTCAATTTTTTATAAAACCTAACTTGTCTCCTCACGATGTTTTAAATTACATTTAAAAAAATGCATTAAATGAGATCTTCCCGAATATAACTATTGTATTACGCATTTTTTTAACATTACTTGTGTCTCTTGCTTCTGGAGAAAGAAGTTTCTCCAAGTTAAAATTAATTAAGAACTATTTACGGTCTACCATGAAAGAAGAACGAATAACAAACTTATCCATAATATCTATAGGAAGCGATACTTTGGATTCCATAGATATTAACGGTCTCATAAAGAACTTTGTAGCTGCTAAAGCTAGAAGAGTAAACATGTAAAAAGTATTTTTATTTTTGAGTGATGAATAATTATAAAGTAATCTAATTTTTAATATATGTTTAAGACGAGCAAATTTTATTGATTGTTTAGATTTAGTATTGTATATTGTATGTATATAACCTGGATATTATCGTATTATATAATCTGTAATTATTTTATAAAATAAAAGTATTCATTGGAAATATTTTAATGATTAAATTCATAACAGGTCATAGTTTTTGACATTGGGGTTCAGTTCAGGGAAGGGCGCTGAAAATAATCTGGCACAGTGGCGCCTCTTACACACGCGGCGGCCCTGCTCCTTCCCCAGCCCCTCCCCCTTCCTCCCCCCCCTTCCCCCCCCTTCCCCCCCCACACACACACATTGCGCCGGCCTTATTATTATTATTATTATTTCTTATTTTATAATATTATTATGATATTATAAAATTAGGAATAGTGTTTTTTATAGCAATGTCCTTAAATAATAATGAAGTTCTTAAAATAAGAACAAAAGTTCTTAAAATAAGAACAGAAATTCTTAACCTAGAATCTTCGGATTTTGCTGTGTACAGTGAGTAGATTTGCAAATTTACTGGCATTAAAAAAAAACAATTTGTTGTGTTTATTCCTGTAAAATTTATACTATTTTTTAATAAAAAATTATAGGTTATTGCAGTAATCTATAAAAATTTTGTTTACATACAGTATATTAATATTTATTTATATTATAAAAACAATTTATCTTCCAAATCTTTTTAATAACCTGGTTTGTTTACCTTAGATTAATTCTTAAAAACAATCTGTCTCATTTTGCCCCACATTATGAGAAAGTGAAGGTGTCCTCAATAAATGATCTCTAGAAACCTAACCAATGCAGTTCTGCAACTAATTTTTTTTTTGTATTATATTAGGATGTTAGAAGGCTTCAAAAAAAAAATTTGGTTTCCTTTTCAAATCATGTTACATTTGGGCCGTATTAGATAAACTAGTGCTTAAGTGTCTCATATTGCTCCTTATTACCCTTCATTATTATTTACTTATTTATATTTAAGTCATATGCTAAATTATTATTATACTGTATTTTTATTATTATTATATCACATTATTATCGTTATTATAATTTACTAAATATAATAATTATAATAACATAATATAATAATTATAATATTTATAATTTACACAATATAATAATTGTAATACTACAGCTTTTTAACTAGCGATATCGACAGCCTATAGATTTATAGTAATGTTTTAGGAAGCTGCAAATCTACGATATGCAGCTATCAATATATATGATATATCAATTTATACATAGAAATTTAACTATACTAATATAAACTAAGGCTAAATAAACTAATCTAAATAAAAAGATAAGTGGCTATAGCCACCTAGTAGTCATAGAAATTTTGTAATGTAGTAGCTTGCGACACAGCTACATATCAGTAAATGTATAGTAAACATATCAGTTATCGTACAAAATTGTTAGCTGAATAGTCACGAAATTTTGTCATCTCAAGTTCGTTTGGAGTTTTAGTATTTTAATTTAATAATTTGGCCAAAACTGGATTATTGAATAAAAATACACAAATTCCAAACGAATTGCAAAGGTACTTTAGCACTTGAAGGATCAAGCAAATGTTGTTGACATTTGTGTCATAAAAACCCTTTTTTGGTTTTTGATATCTATGCGTGCTTTATACCGCCTTGTCAGTATATTTAACTCTGTAATAACCTTAAACACGGTATCAAACATCTTCTCGATGATTTTACCTACATTATGAACTGTATGGGACCTTCGATCGGTCGTCTTAAAATTGAAAGACTGTAGTCTTATCATCAAGCCTCTTTCATTCGTCTTAAAAATGACATACGTGTCAAGTTTGCAATTTTTCAAAACATAACAACATTTTGAACAATTGCAACTCTTTATCGCCAGACAGGACAGTTGCTCAATCTAGTTTTTACCTAATTTTGGTCTTACCACATAGATAATGTCTAAGAGTTGATCTGGAAATTTTTTTTGTCTCAGAAACCTTTTTAGCGGGCATACCAGCATGTATAGCCTTCAAAATCTTGTCGTCTTGCTTTATGTAGTAGTTACTGCGTGCGTAACCTTGCTTTGGTTTATATGTCTATATTGCAGCTGAAAAAAAAAAAAAGACACCTTTATAAACCGATTCAATAAGCAGCCATATTAACCTAATTTTTAAATGGCCTATTTACTTCCCCTAATAGAGGTCTGATTGAAAATTTGGCCAAAATTCTCCTCAAATGTTTGCCAAGCAATAGCTAGCTTTTAAAAAATCTGAAAAGACAAAATCAATTATATGTGAAAACATTCAACAACAAGAGTAGTACTGTTTTAACTATTTTGTAACAGACATAAAAATGTCAGGTTAAAATTGGGCTGGAATAAATATGTAGAGTGGGACACCGTATCTTTAAAACTTTTTTATAAAAAACTGGTAAAAATGCAAAAAAACCTGCCATTTTACCCCATTGTGGTAATGTTACCCATCTGACGGTATATCGTAGTAATATCAATTGTTACAAAGCTACATTATCTTGATAACGACATGTCATAATATAACCGCAATGTTATAAGATCATAAATGTATTAGATCCAATACTAAAAATTTTATTTTTAAGAACGTAAAAGACAAAATGAAACAGCAATGTGAGAATAAAAAAATCGCTTAAAAATTGCTAAAAAGCTAGCTATTCGCTAGGTCATTTCTCATTTTTAATGCAACGGTTAAGCACCCGTAGCGCAGTAATTAGCGCGCTCGCCTCAAACTAGAGATCCGGGGTTCAACTCCACCTTTGGGTAAGCTTAAAACATCGGTAAAGATGGAGGCGTGAACTTGCTTTCAAATGTTCTTCCGAAGTGCTCTATAAGACCGTAAGAATATCTTGGAGCATCTAAAATTGAAATAAAATAAACAAAAAAAAACTTTCAGTTTTTCATTAAAGTTTAATTAAATGTAATAATTCTTGATTTGCGGCTTGTTACTGTAAAACACCAGCAGATATAAATACTTTTTTTGTACTTTTTTATTCCTTAAAGTAGGTCATTCTTGCTATTTAACACTAGTCATGAATTAATGCAACATATCCAACAACTGAAACACAGTATATGGAGTGTTACTCTGTTGAGATACCTGGCATTTCATGAGTCAAATAAGGCAACAAAAATAAACTGTGGTTTAAAAAAGTACCGACAATAAGATCTGTTGTCGTAGGAGTTCATGACGTTAGAATATTAGGGTTTTATCTCCCCTTTGTCATGTGAAGAAAATTTAAAAAACTTTGTTGTATTCTTTCAAATTTTCAAATTAAAAACAAAATTATGTAACTTTCAAACGTTAGCAATCAATTTAGCAAATTTGATTTTTTAAACTTTTAATTTAGGTAAGTTACTTTGTTTAGTTAAAAGTTTAAAAAATCAAATTTGTTTAATTGATTGCTAAGAACACACATAGTTTATTATTAATTATGTAATAAAGATATGTATCGTGACGGGAGAATTGTAAGGTTCTATCTCCCATTTAAAATCGCCCTTGTTGTGTACCCACGCTCTAACACTCCCGTGTAAAGTCGACCTTGACCTTTTTCTCATATTTGAGATATTTGTTTTTGATTTATGTTAAATCGCGCGCGTGTAAAATTTCGGAATAAGCATGGCAAGATTTATCTTTAATTTCATTAGTGACAAGATTAAGTAATTCATATGACTTTGATTTCATATGATTTCCAAAGCGTTAAAGTTTAAAATATTTTCCACTAATATAATAAAAAATCTCATTTATTTTTTTATCATAAAATTTTATTACTAATTATTATAAAAATGTGGTACTCTTTAAATCTTGCATTTTATTATAAGATTAACTTATAGTCTATAACTTATATACCATATAAATTTAACACTTACAAAGTGTAAGTAAGTAAAATTTACTTATACTATAAGTAAATTTTACTTATAGTCTTATAGTCTATAACTTATAGTCTATAACTTATATACCATATAAATTTAACACTTACAAAGTGTAAGTAAGTAAAATTTACTAATTCTATTAGTAAATTTTACTTATAGCTATAATTACTAACAGGCTATAAAATTTACTCATACTGTGATACAGTATAAGTTCATTTTATATATAAGATTTACTTATAGCCTATAAGTTACGTGACTATAACATTTAAATTTAATACTTACAGACTGTTAGTAAAATTTACCTATAGGCTAAAGAATTTACTTACACTGTACAACAGTGTAAGTAAATTTTATAGCCTATATATCTATATAGCTTATAGACTAATTATTAGTCTAATAGGCTGTAAAATTTACTTATACTGTAATATAGTATAAGTAAATTTTATAGCCTATTAATAAATTTTATAATAAAAATTTTAATATAATGCGAGACAGTCTATTGGTAAATTTTATAATTTACATAATTATAGTAAATTTTATGCAAGAATAGCTTATTAGTAAATTTTATTATAAAAATTTTAGTATAATGCGTATTAAAAAAAAAAAAAAACTTTATTAGTAATAGTAATGTGTAGTTCAACTACATATTACTAGTCCAACTTTTAGTTGAGCTATTATTTTATATAAAATTTGAGACTTAAAAATATTAAATTTTAGTCTTATAGTAAAAACCGATAAATGCTATTCAAAATTGTATTTATTGATTATTTTGTTTGATCATTATCACAATATTAATATATGATCAAGATTACAATATTAATGTTCTATTGGATTTATTTACCTGCTATAGTCAGAAAATGTCAGTATCAAATAACATGTTATGTCAGTATGCTTATGATGGAAATCTGCAGGGTTTAAAATATATTATTTGTGCCAAAAAAGAAGTTGCAAGTGTTAAAGATCAGGTAAATATTTTCATTGTATTTCTAAACTAAATTCCACCCAGACTTATAAGTAGTTTAAAAAAAAAAAAAAAAAAAATAGTAATAATAAAAAAATCTATAAAAACAAGTATATTTAGTGTCTTAAATAAAAATATATTATCAGTAAAAAAAAATCTTAAATCTCAAAATAGTCATTTATATTCAAAATATATTGTTAATATATTTTAAATGTGTAAAGTAGTTTTATAAATTTGCACAATTGAAAGGTATTCTAAAATTATTGGTATTGAATTCTGAAATTAAAGAGCTTTTTTTTCCAAGTGGCAGACAGTATATTTTTATACAGGGTTAATTTATTCTTTAAAAAAAACTTTATTTAGTGTTAAGAAAAAGGGAAAAAAAATTAAAAAGAATACTGTTATAACAAGTATATTTGAAGTAAAAATATTTTCACTAAGGTTTAGCACAGTTTCTATTGAATAACTTGAACACCACCTATTTTCATAATTAAATTGCATTTAACATAGTATATGTGCAACAATACAATACATGCGACAACACAAAATGGTAATATAGTTTTAGTTATTTGCATAAAAACTAAAAGCGAATCTTCTTTTAATAAAATAAACATATTTTTCTATGAAAGTGATTAATTTTTTATTTAAAATATATCCATTTTGAGGCAAGAATAGAAATAGTTTTAACAAACAAGTAAAAAAAAAAAGGAATAAGTTTTTAGAGTATTTTATTAGAGGCTAAGAACAATTGTTGCACTTTTACTCAAAAATATCACTTTAACAGCATCTAATTAAGTTACTTCTTTTTATATTTTATTCCCTTTTTATCCTTTAAAAATAAATTTAAATGAAAAAAAACAAATATAACCTTATGAAAGTGGAAATGCTTGCTCTGAACTAAAAGTGAATAAAAATAAAAGGTATATATATAAAAAAAACTCCGGCCACAATTATGGCTTTTTGCACGTAATGGGTTAAAGCTTTTATATTTTCTTTTATTATGTTAGATAAGGTTAAATATTATTTTTATTCGGTTATATAAGGTTAAATATATATATGAAAGAAAATTTTTTTTTCGAAGACAGTTGGACATTTCTATTCCAATGAATTAAAAAAAATAAAATTTAAAAACAAAGATTTTTTCAATTTAGAAGATGGAATTCAAAATTAGGTACGTGATATTTTGATTATCCAAAAGAAAAATTATGGGAGACAAGATTTTCTTCATGTTTTAATTATTCAAACTTTGCAATAAATACAAAAATTTTCCAAGATAAAAAACAAAAATTCTTATTACATGTGTTTATGATGTTTAAAGTTGATTTCATGGCCCAGATTTTTTAATTTTCATAGGTAATGATGTCTTTTAATATTTCATCATCATAAATTGTCACTTAGTATTTTTGGAAGTATCTTTAATTTTATGGCAAAGTGAACGGCATTTTAAATTTCCATGCGTGATTTAAAAGATCTAATTATTTGGAAAAAGTAATGTTAAAAAGTTTCAATGAAACTGATTTTTTTTACTTTGCATATTTTTAGGTTACTGATTTGAATGGACAAAGTAATTTTTTCTTCTATGACATTTTAGCATTGTTTTTTTGCATCATGCACAGACATATTATGTTTGAACAGTCCTTTTTATCTCCGCAGAGTTTTGAAAAGACACTTAAAAAAATTAATTCAGAATCACCTGCCAATTCAAACAAACAAAAAAAAATTACCACACCAATGCCTTATCCAAATAAGCTAAATGTGCTCATAAGTAGGAACAAATAGTATACTTATTTTAAAAATTCTTTTTCTTCTTCCCATATAAAAAATAAACTTAGTTAAAATCAACTAAATTAATTGGCTTATTGCAAAAACTAATTATTGAATATTGTATTGTCATCAACCAAGAGTATCTGCAAAATTCGAAAAAAATCTATCATCAGGAAGTGACTCAATAGTTGATTGCGAGTTCTGATGTTAACAGACAAACAGACAAAGATGAGGAGTTAATAAAAGCATTAGGAAAAATATACTACTTTCTGATATTTCAGAATCAGGCTTGGACTATACCGGTTTGGATGACTTTAATTGCAAAGTTCTTGATTTTTATTTGCAAGAAGATCTCCAGTTTGCAAAGATGTTCCTGTTAATAAGAAAACAAAAGAGAAGGTATGACATCATTTATATGTAGGAATTGTATTTTGTTTAATAAGGTTTTCAGTTTTTGTAAACAATTTTTGTTTTCTTTCAGAAACAAATTTGTCACATGCTGATGACCATAGGAGAAGCATATTCACTTTTTAAAAGTGAGCATAATAATTTAAAAGTGGGGAAATCTAAGTTTTACGATCTGCAACCTATAATATGTCAAGCTGCTAAACGATCTTTCCCACCATGTTTGCCTTTGCATATACCATGAAAATTTCAGCTTGTCAACAAAAGCCCTTCAAATAAAGTTTAATATAATTTCAGACATAGTTGACAAATCTGTAGGTAATCAAAACAACTAATCTTGCATGTTTATAGAGTGTAAAGCGAACTGCGGGTTTGCAAAGCTCGATAAATATGTTTCTAGTGTAATAGACTCATTTGGTGATGGTTCAAACAAACCGCTCTTTTTTTTGACCAATGGTCCTCAAAAATGTGTAGAAAACTGAACAACCACTCACATCTTTGTTAGAGGGGTGTGTATTGATGTGTCAGCAATTGCCATTTTATATAAGTCATGTGTAGTGAATGACCGGGGCCGGGCCCTGGCTAAAAATGAGACTTTTTTCAAACCTGGCTAAACTATAAGATTTAGCAGGGGTTGATAGCCGGGGCTAGAAAAAAATTTATAATACTTTATATATTATAATTTTATGCTTACATTTACTATTTATTAAATACTGGCATATGTTTATACATTTTCAAACTCTAATTTACTTTCAATAAGATTGCAAGCAACCACTATTAAGTTATGAGTTACTTTAAAATAGAGAATAAGTAAAAATACTAGAAAATTGTTAACTGAAGACTTGAAAAGTTGTAGATTGTATATAAAAGAAAAATATGAAGATGGCTAATAGTTATAAGGTTTTTTTGATGCGCAAGGAAAAAAACTGGATTAATAAAAGTTTTTATAGCATGAAGGGACAGATTCAGTAAAAGAATACAACTTGTTGAATTAGAAACAAGCAAGAATGAGTTTTGGTTTATCGTTATAGAGACTATATCTTGTTTGAGCATTGACGATGATCATATTTCTAGAAAAGAGAAAGAAATGCAACCTTACAACAATGGGAGAGTGACTCAAGCTTGGCAGATAAAGCAGCTCTAATTTATTATTATTTTTTATATGTTAATTCACCTCCCCAAGGCTAAAAATGCCACAACAGACAAGGAGGCTACTTAATTGTCAACCGTATAACTCTGAAACACAAATCTTGACAACCAAGGTTGCTGCGCAGAGAAACACATCGAGAGCAACACTACCAAGGACGTGGTGGGGATCGAACTTGGTACCTCACGCTTATAAAGCTTTAAGGGTACCACAAGATACCTTGTGGTACCCTTAAAGTTACTTGAAATAAAAAAGGGTGTAGGCCTTTAAGAATAGCATACTACAATACTAATAAATTACTACAGTTAGTAAGAAATACTTTAATAATCTCAAAACCTTTATATAAAGAAACTAACAGAGTGAAGACTAGTTGTAGGTTAGTTTGAGAGGTCAGAGTGTTTTCTAAAATTTTAAAAAATTAGAGCTACTTATTTAGCACTTTTTAAAAATTAAATATTATATAAATAATAAGATTAAATGTTAGACTTACTTTAATTAATGACATTGTTGAAGACTAACCAAAAGTCTCTAGAACCTAACATCTGATATAAGATTTAGTAAACTCAGAATAACAGAGCTTAATATCAGATGGGACCTTTTTACATTGGCTTCTTGGAATAATAAAAGGACATTTGTTCTTAAGAGAGGTGTTCTTGTAAAAAAGATTAAAAACATTAATAAAGCAACTGCTCAAGATGGTGAAAAATGTGGAGTAGAATCAGGTTTGACTTATTGAAAAGTAAGAATAAAAGCTTACAAACCTTTCGTCCAGAAGGAATAAGAGCTTCTGAGATGCGCTTTATGCATACATATTATGGATATAAACATATATGTTTGCTATTTATTTAGATGCTGGAATGCAGTATTCTTTCATATTTATATAAACTTTAGTATTTTTATGGTGTAATATTTGCCGGAAGAGAAGATGATGATGATGATAATGGTAATAATGATTATGATGATTATGTTGATCATAATGATATTTATATATGCATATATATATACAAAATATAACATGAATTTTGAATAAGAAATATATACTTTAGGGTGTATAAATGTTTATGCAATCCCGGTCACAAACCCGGCCCGGCTATATTTTATCAACCCCGGCTCTGGCTATATTTTATCAACCCCAGCCCCGATCAAATATCAACCCCGGTTGTTTACTAGTCATGTGTATATAAAGCGACAACAAAATGCATATTTTTGTTTATGTCGCCAAAATGTGACAGAAGATGAATTGATTATACAAGTAAGTAAAGTTGTATTTGTAATACAATTCAAAATTTTATTTGTAATACGATTAATAAAATTATATTAACCTTTTTAATATATTTATTATATCATCCATTTATATTTTTAATTCTTCTAAAATCAGATGGAATTTAAGTGAAAATTACACCATAATAGAGCAAAGTAAAATTCAATTTGCTTATTGGGTTTATCAGCAACTAACAGTATTTACTGCTGCAATTTGGAGTAAGAGCAATACACAATCCTATGCTATTGTATCTGATCATTTACTTCATGATAAATATGCCGTTTTGTTCATTATCAAACAATTATTAAATTGTTTTCAAAATATTGTAAATTACACTCTTTCACAGACAGTCCTTCATCACAATTCAAAAATTTATATGTCATGACAACCATGAATAATTTATACAAATTGCCATCTGCTCTTGTTGAGATTGGTTGTTCATTTTTTGCAACATCACACAGAAAGAAGGCAACCTATGGCATAGGTTGAGAAACAAAAAAGAATGGTTTGGACAATAAAATCTGGAAAACGATATTGTCGCAGTTTAGAAAATTTTGTGAGCATTGCATGAAAAAAAAATAGCAGAATTAATGTAAGTCATTATATAGAGAAAAAACCTAATAATAAAAGTTGTAGATATTGAACTTTTGGTTATTAAATTTTCATTTTTTTAGATCATTTTGATTACAAATGAGTGTACTGCCGTAAGTCAAAGTGAGATTAACGGACTCTTCTCAAAGATAAATTTAAAGTCAAAGATATTCGTTGCCACCATCTTTTCTTTTTAATATTTATGGTGCTTTTAGGCAATTTGTAACCAATCAGAAATGGTAAAGTTGTTAAAAAAACATCATCATCATTATTGGTAAATGCGGTATCATCTCCATCTGAAAAATACAAATTTAATACTATTTCCCCTTATCTTTGTAGAAGTGCGTTCTGCTGGTAGAGCAAAGATATACCTTGCCGAAGTATTAAAAATTGTAGATAATATGGCTTAAATTACATTTCTAAAAGAACAAAACAAATTCATTTTTATATACCTATCTGTAAATGACTTTTCCTGGCATTACTTGTGTGAGTTAAAACCATTATTACTGTAACCTCACCTTGATAACCGTGGGAACAATATGGAGCCGAATTGTTACAACTAAACTTATTGTTAAAAATTTGATAATGTATCTTATCTTTAATTTAATATATTAACTCTAAAATACACTTATCTTTAATATAATACATTAAAATATCATTTTTTAATTAAACATGGATTTAATATAATTAGTATTAATATATATGTTATTTATAGTCACAATCGGTTTATTTTCAAAAATATAATCCAAAAATGACTAATGTTTGCATGTTCCATTCGCTACTTTTTTTTTGTCTGTTTGTGTTTTTGGTTATAACTGCTATTGTGGAGCAAAGATGCATCATAGAATGCTGTAACTTTTTAATAATCTTTGGGAATGCTTGTACAATTAGCCTGTAAAAAGCAAAACACCTATCACTGATGCATTTGCAGAAAAAATAGGATTAATTTATTAATTTTTTTTTTCTGTTCCATGCGTGACTCCATTATTTTATTCAATAATGAAGCAAAGAAATTAATTTATTCAATAATGCAAAGCAAAGAAATTAATTTATTCAATAATGAAGCAACCAATAGCTACCATACTTTGTATAGGAAATATATACATAGAAGTCATTTAAATTTAAATTGGAGATTACAAATTGCATTATTTTTAAAATAATTAATGAAACAAATACAATGTTCCGTGCATGGTTTTTTGGAAATGCCCAGTTGTATAAGATTTGTTTTTAATATTGAAGATGTCAAGTAGCTTCTATTGCTATTATGTTTTCCTTTTGAAACAAAAATAAATTATTACTTATATATATTTGCATAACAATTATTTTGTTTTGTTTGTTGTGAAAGACTATATGTGTAACTGATAAAAGCGCAAATTCTACTGATCTTTTTTTTTTTTAATAAGCAGTTATTTTTTTTATTAAAAGTCATTATTTCAATTATTAATGGTATTTTATGTAAAAGTTCAAGATGAAACAGTAATATAGGAGGTTTATTATTGAGCAATGTTTAATATATAAAAGTTTTTGTATTTGTTTATATTTATAATACATTTATTTATTTTTGATCATTAACTCTAACATATTTGTTTTTATTTTAAAAAGCTTCTCAAAGCACTTTGAAAATTATGGAACTTAGAGTAAAGTAAAAGTAATTATATAATTTTAAATCAAAATCAAAGTTGAATTAGGGCTATTCAAATGTTTATTTAAATAGGTTTATAAAATGAATTAAATATATAAAGTCAGCCCTTGGAATTAGGGTCAACATTTGGCAATGCCAACCTAACTGCCGACCTAGAAGTGTTTTAGCTCGGCGAAAAATCGCCAACCTCGTTTCTATGTTTTATAGTAAAACCTTTGTACCAAATTTTTTTTGACAACCTGATGCCAACCTCTAACAGTTTAAGTTTGACAAAATATTGCTGACCTCATTTTTCCTAATTCCAAGGGCTAAATAGTTATAAATTTGGTTATAAAATAATTATAAAATAAATAACATGATGATATTAAAATAAACATTGATGTTGTAGTAGTCAAAAATTTTGTCTTCAACTTTTTATTTTGTATTAAAATTTTGTTTGATTATAAAGAAATAATCCTTTTTCATAGGATGAACGTCAACCATTGCATTGGGCTTGCTCTGCTGGTCACCTTTCTATTGTTCAATATTTACTTAATGATTGCAACGTGCCTATAGATCAGCCTGATGATGTAATCTTTATTCCTTTTTAGATTTTTAATGTATGTGTATTTGGGTGTCCCATAAAACAACATTTTTGAAAATAATCTGCTCCCACCCCCTAAATGTGTTCTATCTAATACAAAAACACTAGGTTTAAAATTTTTTTAGGGATCACTCAAGACCCTAGATTATTTATAGGTCCCTAATATTTTCCACAAAAAATTTTTTCAAAATTATGTCAACCTGGTACTCAAATAAAGCAAAATTATATAAAAATTTCAAAACTAATATTTATTTTGAAGAAATTTGAACTTATTTATCAAAGTTATCATAAAAAAAACAAAAAATACATTTTTTTATCTTTTGTTAAAAGATGTAATTTTTTATGCAATAAAAGTAAAAATAACAATTTTTTTTGAAATGAATACTATTTTTGAAATTTTTATATAATTTCGCTTTATTTGTGTACCAAGTTGACATATTAATGAAAAACTTTTTTTTTGAAAATATTAGGAACCCATTAAATATTTGAGGGTCTTGACGAACCCCTTAAAATATTTTTTATTCAAAAAAATCTTAAACTTAGTATTTTTGTATAAGATAGAACACATTAAGGGGGTGGGAGCAGATTATCTTCAAAATAGTTGTTTTTTGGGACACCCTAATGTGTATATATACAGTCCCCAATCAAATTATTAGCCCACAATGAGATTTTTTGTATTTTTAGTCTTCTTAGAGGTAAAACTTATGTTTTTATAAAAATGCAGATAAAATTTTTAATTATAAATAAAGTATAACTATTTCCAAAATAACAATAAGAGTATGTTTATTTACATGAATTAAAAATATTTTGTTGATCCTTATCCTATATTTTAAAACTGCATGAATGCAACGATTAAGCATGCTATAAATGCAATTTAAAGCCTTTTCTTTCAAATGTGCAATATACTTCCAATGCTAAATAACTTTTTCAATCAATTGTGTTCTATTTGTGAGCTTTTCTAGCAAAATTTTTCTCTTTAATTGTTCCATACATTTATTTAGATCTGAGAAGTTCCCTGGAACAATCCAAAAGAAGGATTTTTAGTGACGCCAATAATTTTTTAATGGATTTTGCAGTGTGGCATTAGGCTCCAACCTGCATAAATATTTCCTTCTGCTTATTTGGAAACCAATTATTTAATTAAGTTAAAAGACAGGTCTTAATGACTTTTTTGTATTGCTTCAATATTCCATCCACAATGTACAGTTGACCGAGGCCTTTTCCATTAATAACCGACCAAAATATGACTTTAGGAAGATGTTTATTTGTTTGGATTATACAATCTTTATGGAATTTTTCATTGGAAGCCCTTTTCACATATTGAGCCTTTTTTATGGTAGACTTATCGCTGAAGCATACCTGGAGGAAACAGAATTAAAAAAATCACTAAATACAAACACATGAATAATAGTGTGAAAAAAAATATTTTTTTATTATAATGATTTGCTGATTTCCAGTCATCAACAGTAAAGCTGCTTTACTTTTTTGCCCAATCCAGGTGCTGTTTTCTCTGAGAATTGTTTAATATCGGCTTTTATGCTGGCCTTCTACTTTTGATGCCCAATCCATGCAAACTTTGTTGAACAGTGATTGTTGCCACATTTAGTTTCACCTCATTCAACTTGCTGCTAATTGCAGAGTATGTAGCAAATCTTTTTTTTTTTTCTCACTATTTTTGCTAGCTCTCTCATTTCTTGGTGTTACTTTATTTTTTCAATTGCATTAGCCTTGCCCTTAAATAATTAATAGGAAGCTATTTTTCAATTTGTCTTTGATCATCTCACATTATCCTGATATTTCACTTATCCAGTAATGCTTATCAGTCAAAAGATCTTGTATAATTGCTTTTTTTTTTAGAACTGATATCTTCTTTTTCCCTACTTTGTTATTTAGAACTTTTAAACAATTTTTTTTTTTGCTTAAAGACTATTTCAAAACAGATAAAAATTGTTTATTATAGAAAATATTGAAACAAAGTATACAAAATGTGTAAATATTGTTTAAAAATGGTTCAAAGTATATTATAATATAAATCTAATGTAATTAAATCCCAATAGTTAACATAAAATATACTGCACTTAAAGAAAACATAGTGAATCAGCACAAATGACAAAACGCAAATGTCATGAATTAAACAGATACCGTTTGTCCCTTGAAATTGTTGGGATCCTGAAAATAGTTTTATAATGCTAACAGCTTACAGGTGTGTCTCTTGTGCAAAGTTGTCTTAAAAATTGTCTTAATGGTGAGTTTTAAAATCTCTTCTTCATCTGAGCCTAATAAATGAGTTCAAATGAGAGGGTAAATAAGTTCCATTTTAAATGTATGATGTGGTGATGTTTAAAATTTCCTGGATGAAACAAGCACTAAATGCAAACACTAGAATATCAGGAAAAAAAATTATTTTTGTATTATAATGACCACCTAACCCTTACCCTAACCCAGACAGAAAATGAAAAGGTTTCTAAGTTTTGATTGATGAAGCACAGCGTAAAATGATAAAAGTTTCATAAGTGATTTTCTACAACAATGAGCACTCTATTTTGTAGAATACATTTAAAATTATTCATATATATATATATATATATATATATATATATATATATATATATATATATATATATATATATATATACCTACAATATATTTATATTGTAGGTATATAGATACTTGTAGGTATAATAAAAGTTTAAAAAAATATTAAATTTTTTTTTTTACTTTTTAGATTGCTTTATTTTTAAATATATTTGTTTAATTTTTGTATAAAAAATGATAACTAGTGGAAACTTTAATAGTATTTTTAATTTCAGCGTTTTGTTGTATTAATATTTTTGTATTTTTCAGTCTGGGTGGACGCCTCTTATAATAGCATTATCAGCTGGTCGTGATATAATTGTAAAAGAGTTATTGAGAAACTTAGCTGATCCTAATAAACGAACATCAACTGGTTGCACTGCACTTCATTATGCAGCTTCTAAAAATCGTTATGAGGTATGTTACTAAGTTAAAGTATTATGTGGTTTTTTAATTTTATTATTATTTCAATTTTTTTTTTTTTTTGATTATCATTACTTTTGTTGTATTACTTATTTTTATATATTCAATTAAAAAATTACTATTGCAGTACTTAATAGTGAATTGCATTCCGCTAGTTGTCAAATTTCAAATATTGATGAAAAATCTGTGATAAATAAATTTGCATAAAAAATCTTATCTCCTTAAGTTTGTATTGTTGGTTTTACTATTATGGATTTAGTATATAACTTTGATTTATATATAATTTATTTGTATATAAGTGATTTAACAAATTCTGATGGTCATATCCATTATTATTGTATTAGACGTAGCCAAGTCCCTGACTCTTAAGAAAAAAAAAAAAATAATAATACACAAACCTAAACAGTTCAATAACCACAATAGCACAAGAGCAATTAGCAACCATAGCTCATCAATTTGAAACAATCTTTCTGACTACATTGTCAATTCAAAAGTTGACAAACCAGTTTAAGAACTTGGATTTGTACTGTAGCTTGGTAACTATAAAAGCATTTCACACTACTAAGTTGTGTTGTAACTAACAAAAAAAGTAAAATATTCAGTAAATTTTTTTTCAAACATGAACAAGTAACTATATTTGCTAGACTTTTTTTTTCTCAACAACCTGTTCATTAAAAGTGTACTTTACGTTACTTTTTTAATTAATTTAATTTAGTTCAAAGGAATACTAAAGATTAGTTTAAAGACTTGTAATAATTTTTATCAGTTAAAACCACCACTTGCAATAATTTACCTACATGGTCTTTGTGAGACTAATTAAAATTTGGCTATTCTATTTTCAGATTTCTGTGTTAATCGCTATTATCCTTTGATTTCTAAAGACTTATAATAAATTGATTGACTCACTAATACTCCAATAGTCACATTTTTGGTTCTTTATCGTTCTCTTTTTTCCCAAGACTGCAATCTTTATGATGTTTTGGATCAAATTTACCAAATTTTTTTTTTTTTTTAATGCTTCACTTAATCTTGTTGTCTTTGGTGACTTGAATTTTTATTACACTAAATGGATTGGTTGTAGTACCACAGACTCTGCTGGCTTAGAATCTCCAAATTTTTGTCTTTCTTAGTCTTGTATTCAAATAGTTAACTTTGTGACTTGTGTTGTGACTTTATCCCTAATCACATACCTTCACTCCTTGATTTGTGTTTTGTAACTTTACTCCATAAATTGTGCCACCTCATATATAGTTCCTGTGTTTCAGGCAAGCATTAAAGCTTTTATTCTTTCTTGTCAGTTTCATGTCAAATCTTATTCTACCCCATTCTTCTTATACAGCTGCTATTTCTAATCAAAATTATTTTTCTTTTATCTTTTCACAAGAACAACTGTCTTTAGAAAAAGAGTATAAATTCACCAAACTTTCGTAACTCTTGCATCGCTCAACTGAGGTTACAGAAATTGTATGCTCAGTGTTTTTTTCGTAACTATTTGGTATTCACCAATGTTTCACAGCATTTCCATAAAAGTTAAAGTTGCACATTAGTTGATGCAAAAACTTACGCAAAAAAAAGATCCGAGTTGACTTTTTTTTACAATATACCAAGTTTTCGTAACTTTATAAAACAAAACTTTCTAATATTGAATTCATATAATTTCTAACAAATTTAAATTCAAGATTATTACTAATTAATATTTTTTACACCCTAATAAAATGAAAGTAATGTTTTTACAAAACTCTGTTATAAAAACTAAATACTTTTAATTTAATATTTATTTAATAAAAAGTATTAAGAAAATAATTTTGAGTAGAAAAGAGGAAAAGGAGTTCAAAATTGACTAATCTTCAAAGACGTTATTAAGGGCAGGTAAATTTTGACAGTTGTTTAATATACAATTAATCTAGCTATAAAACTTTTACTTTCTTCAATAATAAATATCACATAAATAGTGTCTATTTAAAGTATAAATAATAAAAAGTTTGCATACAAATTTGTCCTAAGCATGAACAAACTCAAGTTTCGAGTTTGTATGATGCCTAAACAAGTCATATATAAGACATCAAAAAATCCTTGTAATATTTGCCCATATAACATTCAACAATATATTATCGCCTTTGATTTGCAAACAAATAGTTTTAATTTGTGTTCTTTGTACAATGCTAAGTTGAATTGGTTGATTTGTGTTAATACAGCCTGAACATCGTGTACATCATCTTCATCATTGTCCTCAAAGTTTATGTCATCTGGAATTTCTAATCCTAAGCAATTGCAAAGGTTTTCCATTAAATTGTGCGTAAAATATATTTTGAAGTATATTGTTAGGGTGAGCATATGTTAAAAGCACTGAAGTGCTCCACCTCTCTTGTGACCTCCAGGGGTTTTTAAGATGACCAAAGGATTGCTCCACATCACTATCTACCTGAAGGTAAACTTTATTGAAATATATTTTCTCTGATGTAGTTGTATCTGATGTAGATTAAATAGTGTAATCATGACTGTTAACAAGCAAAAAGAAAACCTGCATTAGGGTTATATTGTAATGTTTTTTTTAGTTCAGAATTAGAAAAAATAAAAATCTTTACCCAGGATACTTCTCATAAACATCTTTAAAAAAATAAAAAAGCTAATTTTAAATAAATTGTATAAATCAACTCTTTTAAACTTCATTCGTTACAGTTAATTGATAACAAGCATATTAAACAATAAATAATCAAAAGAATAATTACTAATTTTTTTAAAATGACTCGTAATTTTTACCAATTACTCTTTGAAAACACCCAGTTACTTTGATAAAGGCCTTATTGATATTAGCATTTTTGCTTCTGAAGAAATTAGGTCGCTCCTCAATGTGATTGATGACAAATCATTGTTAATGTGTTGACAATATCTCTATTTATTTTTATACAAATGAAATTTTTGAACACATTCTTCATCAGAGTAATCATTTAAAGCAACATATTGAGCCTAACGCCAGATTTGATCTCGAACAAATTAACTAAATTTCCCTTTAAACTAAAACTAAATAAAGCTATTAAAATAACTAAATAAACCATGATCGTTATACTTAATGAGACATATACCATTTAACAAAAAAATATGAAATAAAATATTTTTAATTATATATATATATATTTTTTTTTGTTAATAATACAGTGCTTTGTTAATATTTATAAAGATATAATTGCTTTTTTGTACATTTTGTACTATAAGTAATATATAATATGCTCTAATATCTTATTTTATATAACAATGTCACTATTATTTTATATAATAAGATGTTATTTTATATTTATAATATAATAACATCTTTATATATATATATATATATATATATATATATATATATATATATATATATATATATATATATATATATATATATATATATATATATATATATATATATATATATAAATTAAATACAATAAGTTTAAATCAATAATTAATATAACATCTTAATGGTTGTCATTAAAATGTTGTATCAATATTTATCAATATCACATCATTATGCATATAATTTAAATATATGAAGATCCTATTTTATGCTGTTATATTATTGATGTAAGATAATAAATTGATAATATTATACAAAAATATAACAACATTATGATATTATAATAAATGATGTTTTATTACTATAATTTATAATAATATAACATCCTAATTATTAAGATGTTATTAAGTTAACAAGATGTTAAATTGTTACGATGCATTTACATTTGTGTTAATATCTAGGATTATTGTTAACTTTATTATAATATTTACAATTTACATACATAAATTGTATATATTATAATAAGATTCTATATCGATCTGACAATATAGCTATATATGTAGCTATATTGTCAGCTATAAATATATCTGTATATGAATCATAATAATATTACACCATTTCTAATATTTAGTAATTTTAACTTTACACCAAAGTTAAGTCAGCTCCTAGCTTACATAACTTTTCTTGCTTAAATTAAGCTGAGTAAGTTTTTAATAAGTTTGGTGAATACCATTTCAGCTTGGTGAATACCGATTTTTTATCGCTCAACTTACGAAAAAACTTACATAAGTTTTATTAAACGCAACTGCGCAAGTTTCTTGAATACAAATTTCACAGTTTTGAAATTATGCCAAACATACGCAAAAAAAAAGTTTGCTGAATACGCTCCAGGTCTTTTTATCATTACAAGAAATTTATGTAAATATGTATTGCCTGATGCATTAATCTCAGATTACTAAATTTTGTGTTTTGTCCTATTAGTTAGGTTCTCAATACTTGTAAAAAATCTTCAATATTGTCATTTATTTAATTTAATTATTTTAACTCTCATACACAGATCTGATTTTCAATAACAAAATTTTAAAATCTCCTTTTTATGCCCTAAAATTTACTCTCTGGCAATAAGATCTCAATCCTGAAATTATAATTTTAGTTCTCTTGTTCTGCTGCTGGCTTGTTAAATGTAATAAAACAAAGATTCTGTTGCAGCTCTTAGGCAAGAGATTAATTAGAGGTACGCTCTTTTAAAAATGGTTCAAGAGACTTTTCAAAACCAATAAATCATTAAAGTTGTCCTTGATGGAGAACACTCTTCTTTATTTTCAGTAATGTCCGGGGTACCAGAAGCTTTCATCCTTAGTCCAGTGTTGTATCTCATTTATATTAATAATTTTCTTTATAATCTTTCCTCTAAATTGCCTTTATTTACTGATTTAACTATATACTTCAATTTTGGTTTAATATACTTCAATTTACTACTTAATGATATTTTGAACAAGCAGTCGAACTTAAATATTAGGGATCATCCATAAATTATGCAAAGCTAAGTTTTTTTACAAACAAAATAAAAAAGATCTTTCCTTCAGAGCCTTAAGTTGAATAAAAAATAAAAATAGCACATTGAGTTACATGAAAATTGCTGCGTAAAAAAGCTTAAGATCTCCCACTTCTTTTTTTTAGATAAATTTAGTTTTGCATAATTTATGGGCGATTCTGTGGAAGCTTGCGGTGGCTGGTGAATTTCAATATAGACATAATATGAAAATCAACATAATTTATTAAAAATATTTTGATATTCATACTTTAATGAATGGTAACACTCATAAAACTATAGAACTCATACTGAGTTCTATAGCTTAGGTCTTCTCAGATTATTGTTTACAGCTGGCCTTCATGGAATTTACAAAGTTTTCATCTGTACATTGTGCCATTTGTCTTTTTTTTTTGTTTCATACTTAGATACATAATACATTTTTGGATAATTCCATGTGAAACATCCAGGGCATGCAACTTAAGATTTTAATGATTTTTACACTACTCAAAGATTTTAATAAGTTATGAGTATTCTAAAAAATTTTATCATCCAATTCCAAACGGTTTCAAAGATATGACTATTCAAACTTTTCCTTGAACCAACAAAAATCTGCCATTTTAAAAAATGGTTTTGGTCTTTGTTTCTGTTCTTTGTGCAATGTAAAGCTAAAAATGTGTACACTCACATATTTTGAGGCAAGGAATCTAACAAAACAACTTAAAATATTTAAAAATAAGCATAACACCTGTAATTTTGCACTTTATTGCAATTTTACTGAGGCGAGTTTTTTAAATTTACAAATACAAAATTTATGTAAGTTTTGTACTTGTCAATTTAAAAATGTAATAATTTTTGTATTTAAATATTTTTAAATTAAATAACTAATATGCAAGGTTTTTAATTGTCCAGATGAATTTCAATTGCTGCCCTCGTGCGGTGAGGGAATCTCACAATGCCCCTTAAATGCCTTTATTTTTTAAAAATTAGTTTTAAAATAGCATATTGCAATGAAAGTTCTTTTAACTTACATTCTATTAACCAACAAAATTCTCATTTAAAAGCTATCAAACTATCGAAAACTTTTTCATTCAAAAGCTATCATTTTAAATAAGTTTTTTACTTTTCTCTGACTACACTTAAAAGCCTTGAATATCATTTTATATTATATTAAATATTGTTTAGTAAAACATTCATTTTTGATGACAAAAAGGAATTATGTAAGATCACAATTATAATAGCAAAATTTAAAAAAATGCAATTAAAATAGATCAAGGTATCAAATTCATTTGTTCAAATTTTAATTGAAAACAATGCTCAGAATGAAATAAGTTGAATAATTATGATTAAACATTTATAAAATATAAAAATATTCCTTCTATGAATATAACCAACCAAAAAAAAATTTCGTTTCAATGATATATATGTATCTAAAAAAATTTTTCTACTTATGTGGAACATTAATTTGCTTGAATAAATTAACTTAGAAAACTGTGCAAGCTTAGAGTTGCCTTAAACTTTTGTTTTCTTAGTTTTCAATATCGCAAAAATGGTGTATTAAACTTTTTCCTGCCTAACACCCTGTTGTTTCCCACCTCACATTGTATTAAGCACCTGAGAGTAACTTGATAGTAATGAAACTGAAATAGCTTTGATTAAATCAAATTGTTCCTTTGGTTGTTGCTGACTTGCTTTTTCTGTTTTCTTAGTAATTTTACAAAATGTGCTACAGCATGTTTTATATAATGGAGTATTTATTGTTTTATTTAGTTAGGCATTTAACAGTTTGTAAAATTGAGCCTAAAAGGTAATTCATAGTCAGAATGTAATAATCATTAGAATATCATAACAGATATTGACAATCTAACTGTGTTTTTTTACCTAAAAAAATTTTAAAGAAAATAGTTCTCACAGTCATAAACAAAGGACTTCCAGTTAGGCAACATACTGCAATAGTGATAAGTTTTATTGCTAATTCAGGAGGTGATATTTCTAATTTTGCACTATCTTTTTTAATTGTATTTAAAGTTGTGGAAGAAGTTGTGAATAAAGGAAGAGAAATGATTGTAAAACATACTGATCACTTGCACTCAAAATATAGAACAACTCAGAAGTTGATGTCTGATAAATTTTGGAAAATTTTCCCACCCATCTTGAGCTTATTAAGACTCATTCCCCCTCCCCCGTTTATTAAATTTTACTCAGATGCGGAGTCCGAAAAAGGAGTCCGTTTTGAACCTTTTTTTCTTTTAATTTTTCATAATTCCAGTTTTATAAGTAAAAAATCAAGTAAATTTGACCCCCTTTTTTCTGTTCCCTTTTTATTTCTGTTTAAGAAAAGACCACTCTCCAGTTCTTTGTAACAGCTCTTAATAAGCTATTCAGGACAACATTTAAATTAAAAAAAAAAGTCAAGCATCAGCATTTTTGTAATTAAACTCACCCTAGTAAAATTGCAATAAAGGTCAAAATTAAAGGTGTTATGTTTATTTTTAAATATCTTAAGTTGTTTTATTGGATTTATTGCCTCAAAATATGTAAGTCACATACACATTTTCAGCTTTCCATTGCACGCAAAACAGAAATAAAGATCCAAGATAAAAATTTATAATGCTTTTTTGATGCAGAGTTTTTAAAGAGAGCATTTAGAATGTTGAAAAAGAATGAAAAATGCTTAAACATTATTTAAACAATTAGTTTATATTACCCAATTTTTGGATCTAAACCCTGTAAATTTTTTTATTTGTTTTTAATATTTTTAGTTATATTTTTTCTTGCCACAAAAAATCTGAAAAATAACTGGAGAAAAGCAAAAACTGAACTTTGTCAAAGATATATGACATTTTCAAGAAATTACTATAAATTATTATCAAATACAATAAAAATAACATAGCAGTTTAAAAATTAACTTAAAAAATACAATATTTTTCAAGGTATCAAAGATACAAGTTATATTGACTTAAGTTGTCATATTTCACAATATTACTGCCGTTTTGCTTGTACTTCTTCTATTTTAGGTTTTTCAAACATTGATTTCATAGGAACTATATGTTTATGTTCAGAATTTAAAAATAGTCGTCACTTTGAGTACAGTTAAATCTTGAATAGAGACTTTTCGGGTGAAGGAACTTAACTTTAGCATCTTCTTTCAGGTTGTAGCCCTCAGAATTAGGGTCAGCAATTGGTTTTAGTTACAATGCTAATCCACCACTTATCATCATAGACTTCTACTACTTAACCCCCTAAAGTAACAGGATCAGTTTAGAAAATATCTTACTCCTTTTTTTTGTGGGTCTTTTTAATTACTTTAATTATATTTTATTATACTATTGTAATCTGATATAAATAAGACATTGTAAGGTTTTAAAAATCTTGTTTTGTTATTATTCCTTAAGAAATTGTATAAATCTCGATAATAAGTTCTGATCTCTGAACTTTGGCTCTTTGTTAGTATCAGATTATTATTTGTATTGCATTTCCATTTCCCTGGTTTCAATCTTTTCCAATTACTCATTTGCTGTTTCCCAATTAATCATTTAATTTAACTTTTTTTCATGTTTAGATAGCTCAACTATTGATTGCTTCAGAGGCAGATGTTAATATACAAGATAGAAACACTTCTGCAAGCCCCCTTCATAGAGCTGCTTCATTGTAAGCAATAGTTTTTGTGGGTTTTTTGCTTTGTGCAAAAAATAACTCTAAGCCATTAATTAAAAAATGTATACATTGTTATATAAAAAGAGTGTACAGTATATATATGCAGTAAACTGTTTATACTTGACCCACTACTTGAGTTTCTATTTTGGATATCTACATGGGAACAATATCCTTTGAGAACAACTTTTGTTCTCAATTGATATTGCCATTTTGAATTAATCTTTAAAATAAATAAAAACACAGATAATAAATAAAAATAATAAATATATAATTATAAATGAAGAGTTTCAATTTATCATGTGTATACATCAAAATATTTTCAATGATTGCAATCTTTCTTTTTTTTAAAAATGGTACAGTGATTGTTATTTAAATTTTCTTTTGCTACAGTAACTAATACTGTTGTAAAGAATTTCAATTATTTTATTCTTTGAAATTTTATTTAAAACAAAATAAACCACAAAAGTTTTCATTAAATTTCAAATAAAATAATTAAAATTGAACCCAAAAATTATTAAAAAGAAAAAGAAATTAAAAAAAAGAAATAATAAAAAAAAAAAAATGTCAACAATGTCAGATTAGAAAAAAGTATTATTTTGTTATTTCTACAAACTCTTAAAGTTGTGAAATGTATGATTTTGTTCACTAACAGTTACTGTGATCTGATGTTTATAAACAACTTTTTGTAAAGATATATGATTGTTTATGATCTTTAATTAATCTTGAGATTATTTGAACCACTGGTTAGTTATTTGTAAAATTGCTCTTATATGGTTTTGTCACATGAGTTTTATAACCTATGTGACTTGATATATTTAAAATAAATTACATTATTTTTAATTCAAAAAAATGTCTGCATAAAGGTTTGTGCCTAAGGAGTCCAAATGAGGCCATATATGCAAGATTTCCATATGGATGTATAGTGGCTTACTGGCATGTATGTTTTTGTCATCAACATAATTCCAGGCAGTTAGTATAATTTTTGGTTTATAGCCCAGTCAAATTAGATTTTGACCTGGAAAAAATTAGGCGCAAACTGAAAATTGCTGGAAATGTTCTGCATGCACTCCTTATTCATATTAGAAAAATTGGTCGAATTGGATTAAAACTTTATCTGAAATCCAAGATGGTGTTTAAAATATCATTTGTAACATCTGAGCCTGTAGATCACCTAGAAATATGATTCTTGTGTCTTGTATTATATTTGTGAGGTCAAGGAATTCATTTCCGACATTTTTAGTTTTATAAAAAAACAAAATGGTTCTCAAAATCCAAGATAGTGGCCAGTCTGAAATGCCTAATATCTCACCTTGTTGATCAATTTGAAGTATGGTTTTTGCATTTAGTATTATGTTCTTTAGGTCAAGAAATTAATTAAAATTTTTTTTTTGTGTGTGATCGAACGAAATGATTGTCAATATCCAAGATGACTGCCCAAACAGCATCCGAACTAAAATATGAAAGTTTTTATATCACTAGGAAAACAATTCTTGTGTCTTGTATAATATCATTGGGAATGAAAAGATTTAACGAGTTGATAATGATTTTTCAATAACTGCTTCATACATCTCGGTATAAAGTAATCATTTAACCCACCAGTATACCAGTCTTAAACAAGTTTGCTTGGCGGAAAATGTTATTGTATATACAAATATCAAATAAAGAAACCTGAAACTTCTAACTATATCACACTGTTTATAGAATAATAGCTTAACTACACGTAGGTCAAAATGTTACAAAAATATCATAGTCATGTTTACTCTTTATGCAAGTTGTCTTCGTTTTTAGCAGAACAAGGAGGCACAAGAGAATTTTTTATCAAATCACTTGAAAAATCAACTTTTATAATCAAAAAGATTTTTCAGGATTGGGCTACCTGCTATACGTGTTATACTCTCCCTTGATATTTTGTTTGGTTCATGGAAAACCAGACAGTGACCTGTAATTGGGTGAACTATGTGTTGATTTCGAATTGTATTAACATTGAAACCAAAATGAAAGATATCTTTCCTTCTACCAATTCACCATTGTTGTTTTATGTAATTTTTAAAGGATCCTGGCAATACCCTTTAGTTAATACATAATGCTATTATAAAAAGTTGGACAAGTTCAACAGAATTAACTGTGATCTTTAACCTTCATGAGTTTGCCAAGTAATAGCCATATTACTTTTCTCATTTTTTGAAAAATTTTTAGATCTTGATTCAGTAGAAAAAAGGCAATGAGAAAGATACTTTAAAAATGTTTCTTTTAGCCATGTAAATTGAACATCATTTTTTATCAGAATGGGGTTTCAAAAAGAATTGTTTTTTAATATACAAAAGTTTGTATTTCAAACATTTAGCCAATTAAAAAATCATGAAAATGATTGCAAAATTGTGCTGTCCTAACAGTATCTGATGGTTTATTGATTTCTAATGCATTACTACATAAGTTACTTACAACTTGTTTAGCTAAACAAACATTTATTGTTGTTAATGGGTTATTTTGATGTGCTCAACAGTTAGCTTAACACATGCATGCAATTGACATTTTAAATTTATAAGCTTTTTAAAATAATTTATAATTTATAAGCTTTTTAAATATTTATGCTACTGATCCCAAAACAAGTTCATAAATGGAGAAATCTGACTTTTATAAGCTCCTGACATTATTTGAACTAAATCACTTTCAATATTTTTACTGATAGCTCACTGAGTGCTCAATCTCCTGCTTATTCAAAGCTAATTTGTTTTTTGTTTCTTTAATTTCCAGACGAACGCTCTGTAAGGTAATGGAGATGTATATATAATTGGAGCATTTAGTTTAGCAGGGAATCTAACTTAACTTTTTTTTGTTTTTAAATATATGATGTTACTTTTTTCAATGCTTTTGCTTTGAGAAAAGCAACTATTTTGCATCTACTCAATCAGCATAATACATGACTGTAATTGAAACTACTATCTGATTTAATGGAAACTCTCTTGTTGAAATAAAAATAAATCAAATTTTTTTAAAATACAATATTTAATGTAAGTGTTTGATTTTATTGTAGATACTGAGTGAGCTGAAAAAAATATTTACATATAATTAAAAAAAATTAAAGTAAAGCTTTATTTTTCATTCCTGACAAAACTTTCTAAAAAGAATATTTAAATCAAAGTCAAATAATACTTTTTACTCAAAAACCTTCTCTTTCAATAATTTTTTTCTATGAAACTCCTTAAGCTATGGCAGGTCTTTTCAATGTAGTCTGCTGAAATTCTGTTCTATGCTTTGACCATGGATGTCTTTAGTGTCTTAATATTGGGAAGAGGTTTGTTACATGCATCAGTTTAAAGTTTTGCTCAGATAGAATAGTCTAGTCGGTTGATGTCTGGTGAGTTTGGCAGCCATTTTCTTTGGTTTAAAATTTCTGATGTTTAACCTTAGCCATTCCTGTATTTTTTTTATATTTGGCATGGAGCCTTATCTTGGGTAAACACTACCTTGTCACAAGGGTTGAAAGTTTTAGGTATGTTTCTAAAGTTTTAGATATGTTTCTAGAATGTTTATGTTAGCAGTAGTGTCAAGTTTGACCCCTTTTCAAGCAAAACCAGGGGAATTTTTTTCTGCCTGAAAATATAATAGCAAAAACCATTATTTGACTAAAATGTATTGTCTTAAAACTGTGTCAGTATTAGTCAGGAATGTTATCACCATCCCATCTGACTAAAACCCTATCATTTTGATGGTTTGAGATCTTGTCCACTGTAAAAAGTTTTTTATCCTTTTTCTACTCTATTATTTCAAACAGTAAAATCAACCTGTCTTTTATAAGAAAATCAAGGATATGCTTGCATCTGTCCAACCTTTTTTGCATGTTAGCAGCAATGAGTAATGGTTTTAGCAGTTCAAGCTGATGACCTAGCTCCAACATCATCTTTTAAGAGTGTTCTCGTTGTTGTATTTCCCATGTTTATCCCCTTGGACATCTTGCTGATTGATCTCACAGGGTTTCAAGCAAGCCTGACTTTTCAGTTCTAATTGCTGTTGGTATACTTTTTTATCTTGGTATTCCACTGTCTTTTTTCTTTTTACATGACCACATGCCTGAAAACAAACTTAAACACAAAAAGCTGTTGCTCTACGAGGGTGGTCTGAAAAATTCCCAACCTCGTCGTGAAGATGGCAGCACTCGTAAATAAAAACAAGTGAAATTTGTTTGTTCATATGTTGGTAGTTATAAACCAAAGTTTCAGCCATTTTGAACGCGCAGTTGTTATGTAACAGTTGTTTGAGTGAGTTGATGTGAGTAATTTTGTAAAAATGGACAAAATCGAGTATCGAGCTGTCATTAAATATTTGTTCTTGAAAATCAAAGATACGCAAGTCAAAGGTGAGATGGGTTCTGTGTATGGGGACTCTGCACCATCATTTACCACATTGAAATTTTGGGCAGCTGAATTCAAACGTGGCTGTCAGAATTTTGGAGATGATGAACGTTTAGGATGTCCAAAAACTGCAACTACCGATGAAAACATCACCAAAGTTCACCAAATGGTGCCAGACAATCGCCGAATTAAAGTGAGAGAGATAGCAGAGGCTATGAACAAATCAAAAGAATGTGCTTGTCATATATTAAATGAAAATTTAGGCATGAGAAAGCTACTTTATGGGGAACTGGCTCCAAAAAAAGCAAAAACTGTTTTTTCAGCTGGAAAAGTAATGGCAACTGTTTTTTGGGATAGTCGTGGAGTTATTTTAATCGATTATCTTCAAAAAGGAAAAACCATTACAGCAGCATACTACGCATCATTGCTTGACAAGCTAAAGGAAGAACTGGTGGAAAAACAGCCACATTTGCAGAAAAAAACAACCTGTTTCACCAAGGCAATGCACCGTCTCTCACCTCAGCAGTTGCCATGGTGAAAATCCACAAAATACTGTTTGAAATGCTTGACCATCTGCCTTACTCACCAGATCTGGCCCCAAGCAACTTCTTTTTGTTCCCTCATTTAGAAATTGCGGAGGTCAGAGATTTTCATCAAATAAAGAGGCAATCACCTTCATGAACAATTATTTTGCAGAAAAAATTGCTGAGTACTATTTGGATGGGTTACAGAGACGGGAGCATCGCTGGGAAAAGTGTGTAGAGTTACAAGGAGATTATGCTAATAAAACAAGAAATAAATTTCGAAAAAATGTCTTTTATCTTTGATAGGTTGGAAACTTTTCAGATCACCCTCGTATGTACAGCCAGACTTCAGTAATTTATTGGGTGGAATTCTAACTCTTAGAAGTTTAATAATTTGTTCATGTCTTGAATTCATTTTTACATTTTTTTGAAAAAAAAGATTTTTTCTTTACAGATGTCTAATTGGCACTTTATCTATCTATAAAATTCAAAAAGTCTTGGAAGTTTTATCCCAGCTTTACCAAACCTATCCTAATTTAACGCAAATTTTTCATTTAATTTAGTTGGAAACTTTTCAGCTAACCCAGCACATAATAATTTTAGAAAGAAGATAAGACCATCAAAATAGATTTGATGCAGAAATATCACTTAAAATTTGAGACTAGCTTTAATTAGCAATAATTAATTAGAAAGTTTGATAAAATAATTAGTATTTGGTATCAAATTCCTTTATCAGGTTGTATATAAATTGTCTTATTATTTTTTGTTCAAATAATTTAAGAAGCCAAATCTAAAAGCCCTAAAAAGTGATGTGTATGATTTTTATCAAAAAAAGCATGAAAATGGAAAGCATGTTATTTTGAACCATTTTCCAAGGTGAAAGGCTACTCTAAAGCAATTTATAGTTGAATGTATGGTTACAATCAAGATAAGCCATGGGGTCGGAAACCTGGAAGTGGAAGAAGGCCTACCTTTAATACAAAAAATGACTGCATCAAATTAAGAAAAATGTTTAATCATTGAAGAGGTCCACTTTCAAAGACTGCTAGAAGGGTTGGTTGTAGTAAAAGCACTATCGAACAAATCTTAAAATGCATTAAAAAGCCTTTGTTGTAAAAGAAAAAAAAGATAAGGCAGAACTCCTAAATGGAGGCTTTAGGATCACCAAAAAGGTAGTCAACCTTATTCAAAATATCGTAACCAAATTTATTATTGACGATGAGTCTTACTTTAATTTGTCAAATAGCACGCTGACTGGTAATAATACATACTATTCAAATGATTGTATGACGTTGCAAAATTTGAAAAAAAAATTGTTTTTATGGATCTCCCCTCGAGGGGAGATCCATAAAAACAATTTACATTGTTCCTTCTGACCTAGCAAGAAACCAAGAGATCTATTTAAAAGAGTGTTTTTAAAAGTGTTTGCAACCTTTAATTAATAAACATTGAGACACTTAGTAAATCTTTTGGGTTAGCTTAGCAGCATTTACTATGCTAATTCAGCTTATTATTTAAATTATTAGACTTAGCTATTGATTTTAAAAGCATAAGATTACATTTATTTATAAAATTTTATTGCTTTTTTATTGCTCGAAGACCCTGTACATCTATTTACAACCAATTTACTAGACTCAAATATATTTAAGCAATTATATTCAATAAAATTATTTTTAAATATTTTTTAAACTAATTTATTTGAATATTTTTGAGTTACCAAGTATATCGATGAAAAAATATATAACTAATAAAATAAATAAATAAAATTGTATTAAATAATGTGAATAAAAATGTTTTTAAAATAAACCAGTCATTGCTCTCCTATGCAAACTGATATATAATATTATCTAATAATGTATAATTTTAAATAATAAAATGCATAAATGCATAACATTCACTATGCTATTTCAGTAACAAATTGGCTAAAAAATCAGAAGGTACCATTTGTTCAAATAAAAGACAACCCTAAAAAAAGGCATGTGTTGGTTGTGTCATAAAGTTTAAATTTTGTCACAACAGGGCTTAAACTCTCTGTCACAAGTTACAAACCATCAACCTGCTAACACAATTTAAGAACTAATATTTTTTATTAAAAAGTTGTTTGTGATTTGCAAAATGGTTTATATATAGGCTTAAACGCAATTACACTCTTTGGAATTAAAGCATCTCTGTTAGAAATGATGTTAGATTCTTTTTGTATACGTGAAATTTTTAATGATCTTATACTGTTATTATAAGATATCATATCTAATAGATAATGCTTTTCTAAAATAAAAAAGATGCTTTATTTCTATTTGAGTCTTTAAACTTAAATCTTCAACAGGATCTTAAAGAATAATGGCAATCAGACATTTCCTTCAAGAAGTATTAAAACTATCATTAGAAACTTTTTTTTATAAATATACAATATTGAAAATTGTTTATTATATACAATATTGAAACCTGTTTATGCCTTCTAGAAGCACTGCATCCCTAAATACAACAATTAGCACCAGGCATTCAAAGTATTGGATGAAGATTATAGTTAGAATATAATTTTAACAAGCTTTCCATAGATAAAGAGTCTACAAAAACTAGCTTTGTGTACTTGTGTACTTTGTTTTCTAAATGGTTTTTGTCATTAGATAAAAGTCATAAGATAGTCATAAGATAAAACCACTTGTCATTTTTAGACAAGCGGTTTTATCTTATGACTAAGGTCAAAAAAACTAGTTTTGTGTTTATAAAAAAATAAGCAACATTAAATACTTGATAAATTTTTAAAATACAATCTATTAAATACTTTATAAAATTATATTTTTCTTTTAAAATTTGATATAAAATGTTTCACACTCTAAAAGTATTTTAAAAATATTTATTAACTGTTTTTCGAATTTGATTTATTTTTGCTTTTACATGTTTTTCCTTGATAAAAATAAGATTTTTTTAATTTTAGAGGGAATATAAAAATTGTAAATCTATTATTAGACCATAATTGCAGAATAGATGTTCAAGATTCACAAGGAAACACACCATTGTATGTATTTTTTTTTTTGTAAGTTTTGTAGTTTTATAGTAGCCTCCTCGTCTGTAGTGGCCTTCATGGCCTTGGGGAGGTGAATTAAAAAAAAATAAAAATCAAAATAAAAGTATGACAATTCTTAATTGAGAAAAAATGTTTTAAACTTAAATATCACAACAATGGTTTGATGTTCTACCACAATTAGTGTGCAATATTGAACAGTTAATATTTTGTTATTAGTAGCCAAACAGTTAGCATCACTATACCTAAGATGTAACACCTTAGATTTCATGATGTTGACTGTTCAGTGTTAGGTAACTGTTAGTTACCTAACACTGTTTTGAATTTTGGAGTTATAGAGTTGAGAGAGGTTTATATCCACAATTAAGTAGCCTCCACATCTGAAGTGGCCTTCTTGGCCTTGGAGAGGTGAATTAACAATAAAAAACAAAATTTTAGAATTAGGATAGTTTTGGTTTGTTCATGTTTTTATAAATTTTAAAAGGTACTTATTTACATGTTGACATTTAGAAATTAATTCAGATTTTCTGTTTTGTAAATTCTAAATCCAAATGAGTAATAGTTTCACATTTTTCTTGTAACATCTTGTATACATTTTTTAGAAATGTTACTATAGGAAGGCACAGTTTTTGGAATAGACCAGTTTAATTTAAGATTAATATTTTTTCCTTTAGTTCCAAATATATTGTGACAACATAGTCTTCTGTATAATATTTTTTTATTAAAAGATTGTTTGTGGTTTGCATAACGTAATTTCCACTCGCCCTTGGTTAAATTGATATATTGTTTATCAAAGTTATTTTGTGAGGAAACAATGCCATTGTAAATAACATTTTTTGCTAAGCATTTTTTATTCATAGGGAATTCAATTTTTTGTTTGCAATTACAATTTAAATGTGACATCAAGAAATTTCACAATTTTTAAATTAATGTTAATTATTTTATATTATCAGCAAAAACCAAAATAATAGGGCCTAATTTTGTATTAGGGTTTAATTTATTAATTTGACTTCTTTTTAGAAATCATTACTTATATTTCGAAATTTTATTGTTTTAATCGAGTATAGTTCATCATTTTCAAAGTTTTCTAGGTTGGGAATAAATGGTGTAAGTATATAATTTGAATTTTATGTTTAGACACATTCTTCCTGATGAAACAACAAAAGGAGAAACAGCCTGTCAAAGAAAAAATTAGATTTTGTTTTAATTTTGTTAATAAGTATACTAGCAAAAAGCAACCCATAATACGGGTTATGGTTGGTCTGCTACATAATTTATAGTGACTGTTTTCCGCAATTTAAAGTTGCAAAACCTTAACTAATACCCTTTTAGAAAAACGCTTCAAATTGAAAAAATTAAATCATCTTTAATAATAAATAATAATAATAATAATAAATAATAATAATAAATGTTTGCTGTAATAATCAAGCAGCGAGTTGAGTATGGAGTTTAACAACAGTAGTTGTTAGACTAAACAGCTTTTACTTAAGGTTAAAATATAGTTAAATTGTTTTAAATCTGTCATAAGAGCTTTTGAAAATGTTAATAGATTTTGCATCTATAGTTGCATCTTGATTTAATTTTTTCCATTTTTCTGAAATCCTATTTGTAAAAAATTCATGTCTTGCTGTTGATCGTTTGACTAATTGTCTTCTAATACGCATGTTGTGACCACGAGTGATTGAGTTTGTTAGAAAATCTGGTGGATGATGCCAAATTACATTGTCATAACCATTAATATTTTTAAACATTTGACTCATGTCACCTCTTATTCTTCTTTCACTTAATGTTGTCATTTTTAATTTATCTAATCTTTTATGATAACTTAAACCTTTTAATTGATGAATTCTTATTGTTCTTTGTTGAATGCTTTCTATTTTCTCAATGTCTTTTTTAAGATAAGGATTCCATATTAAGCACCATATTCTAAATGAGGACGAACTAATGATGTAAATAATAGTTTTGTGCTTTCTTCATCCAAATAACTGAAACACCTCTTTATCAGTCCTAATTTCTTGTTTGCTTTACCAACTGCAATATTGATATGTTCTTCCCATTTCAAATCATTTGAGATATCATACCTAAATCTCTTTCTAGAGTGGTTGTTGTTAAGTTTGTTTCATCATCATTACTGCTGTCTACCATTTTATAGATACATTGAGGATTATTTGGTCCAATATGCATAACTTTGCATTTATCTACATTAAGCTTGATTAACCATTTGCTTGACCAATCCAACAATTTATCTAAATCACCTTGTAAATTACTCTGCTCAGACTCAACTTGCAATATTGAAATTATTTTTGTATCGTCAGCATAAAGTTTACATTGATTTTGTAAACTTACAACCAAATCATTGATGTATATAATAAACAATAGGCGACCAAGTACTGAACCTTGAGGAGCGCCACTTGAAACCAATTTCCAATCTGAAACCTTATCGCCCAAAACAACTTTTTGAGTTCTATTACTTAAAATTGCTTTGCATCAATTTAAGAGTTCACCATTTATACCATAACTAGCTAACTTAACACATAATCTCTCATGTGATACAGTGTTAAACCCTTTTGCAAAGTCCAAAAACACAATATCTATTGAGAAACCATCTTCTAAAGCTTGTGCTATTAAGTCCATTGTTTCCAATAGGTTTGTACTGCAACTTTTACCTTTTACAAAACCATGTTGTTTGTTTATAATCAAATTAACATTTAAACTTAACATAAAAAGTATGAAGAGGTAAAATAATTTACCAATTATTTAACATTATTTGAGTAATTTACAACTGACATAGGTCATATCAGTGTAAGGCAGAACCATTTTCCTCGACATTCCTATGTTCAACACAATACGTTTTTAGTTACTGACACAAAATAATAACACTTCATCATGCTTTAAATTGACAAAAAACTAAAACTAAATTCTTGTTATATTTTTTATAAAATGAACTTTAATTAATTATTAAGATTAATATGAAGTTAACTTATATTATACAGGAGTTGTTAGTTTTTTGGTATCCCCCTGATTCATTTTTCTTTAAAAAAGATTATTGTCTTAAAAACGTTAAATTTTTTATTTAACGTTTTTGTACTCAATTGCTTAGTTATTAAATAGTAACTAAGCAATCGAGTTATTAAATAATGATTAAGCAATTGTTCTCAATTGCTTAGTTATTAAATAATAACTAAGCAATTGAGTACAAATACATTTCAAACAAAAAAAATTTAATTTACAATGAAACATGTGTATAACGAATTTAAAAAAATATGTAAACTTTGATCTTTTATATTGCATGAATGCGTTATATGACAAAACTTATATAAAAATTGTAAGAGATGAGTAGACAAAAGAAAAAAGAAACAAAAAAAAAACTGGAAAACAATTTACCTGCTTTTCGGTAACCTGTTGTCATACTTCAGTTGCTGTCATGATGCAGCTTGTCGGTGTTGTTTAATGACTTTATTTCATGTTGGGTTTTAGTAAACTTTAGTTTAATTTAAAAGACATCACAATAGATTTAAAATATTTTAATTAAAAAGCAAAATAACTAATGCTTCAAGGAGCTGAACTATAAACATTAAAAATAAAAAATCAAATTGAGATAATTATAAATTGTATTTATATAGATAAATATATTGTCTTGGCTTATAGTAAATTTTAAAAGCAGTGAGTTCAATAAATTAAATTACCAATTTATTATTTTTAACAATAGAATGTAGCACCATTATATTATAATAATTAGGTAATGAATCAATTTAACTATATTTAAGTTTATTTGGTGAAAAACAAATGAAATTTTAATTGAAAAGACCAAAATAAATCAAATATACAACATAATATGTTATTAAAAAAAAAATTACAAATTGAAAAAAAAAAAAAAAAAAAAATCTGTAAAAGACATTTACAACCTTTTGGTTGCTGTTTCTTTGGTGTCTCCAAACAGCCCGGTATGGATGAGCCCTCTATTTGAAGGAGGGCCATCCATACCGCCATTACTACACCACTTATTGAAGGACCTCTCCAAGAGAGGCCCTGGGTGTTGGGAGTGATAATTTCTTTACTGCTCAAATGTTAACGAATCGAAAATTACAAAAGCTCTCAAATGCTAACGACTCTAAAATTACAAATAGAAGAATATAATAAAAGTTATAAATATTTGCAATTTTATTTAATCAAAATATAAAGCATAACCTCACCATTTTCACAGGTAACAGAAGACGATGCTAAAAGTATATAAAAAAAAATTGAGTAAATTAAAAAGGCTTTAACATGTGAAAAATTTTATTTTAATAAAAATATGAGTAAAGCGCGAACAATTAAAAAATGTCATATTTATAATAAATAATTCTTTCACCTATTGTACATATTTCTCCATACAAAATATGTAAAATATAAAACACATCCCTACCAGTCATGCTTATACCAGACACTGAAGACAAAAAAATATACCTCAGAGTTATCTATAAAATAATATTTACTTATCAATGAATATATAATTATAATTTTTTTTACCTATTCCCCTCATTTCCTTCATAAAGTTGTGTAAAGTAAGAAAAAAGATAACTGAAGCTATAACTAACTAAAAATAAACTAAAAATAACTATAAACTAAACCAAAACTATAAACTAAAATAAACTTTGAATCTTAATATCTGTACCTCAAAAGACAAAGGTCGGTTGTCCAGTTTTTTGTGTAAACAAGTTATGTATGAGACCTTTTTAGTTTTTTCAGTATCTACAGAGGTATAAAGACTGTTGTCCTACGACAATGTGAAACAAATACAGGTCAATATAAAAGGTCTGGTGACCCAACAATGTTTAAAGGAAAAATGTCTGTTGTCCAGAAATGAATTTTCACTTTTTTTATTTAATTTTTTTTTTTTTTTTTGTCAAAATTATATTTCATGTGCCTTAAGACAAATAAATAAAACACGAAAAAAATTACATAAATTTAACCATCAAGAATATGCCAATAAAGACTAATTATTTTACTATTTCCTATCTCCTGAACATTTCTAAAATGTGACAACCAACCTTTGACTTCTGAGGTACAGATATAAATGCTTCATATATTTAACTATACTAATCATATAATTTATACCTAGTTTTAGTTCCAACTCTCCTAGAAGTAAAAATAAAACAAAGATCAAGTACTTGCAGTTTTCAAATTCCAGTTACAGTACAAATAAACAAATTCCTATTAACAAATATCTAGTTGCAAAAACAATGACTTATTTCACTCTTCAATTCTGTGTCTAAACAATAAAAGCACTTAAATATATAGACGTTAAAATATCTATTTAATTTTTTTAAAATAAATTCACTTAACTAATGTAACTAATACCTTTATTAGCTCTCTCTTGATCAACTAAAGAAAATTAATCTTAATCAAACTTACTTGATATAAAATGATAAAAATCTGTCTTGCTAAGAGATTTAAATTTCTTCTCTTTATTATTGACAATATATTTTTAAGTAGGACCTAAGTTTTTTGGCTTATTTTCTAAAATTATAAAAATCTACTGTTTTACTTTAAAGTCAACAACAACATTTTAAAAAATATTTTAGTTACTTTATAAAAAACAAAAATCCTTTTAAACTTACTACCTCTCTCTTCATTGTTGTCAACTAAATAGAAAAACAAACAAACAATTGATACTAATTTTTCACTTTGGTAATAGGTTATTAAGTAGATTAAATAGATCTTTGATCTATTTAATCTGCTCTAACAATCTACAACCTTATCAATAAACTATAATTATAAACTATAATGTAATATAAAAATAATAATAAAAATAATAATAATATTAAAAATAAACTACAATCTTATCAATAAACTATAATTATTTTCTACAACTCAGTGTAATTTAACATAGATATATTTTTTAAGTAATTAAAAAATATTTAAGATTATAATATATAAGATTTTAAAAACCTGAAATTTTAAACCAACTTTAAAGATATATTAAAAAGTATTTTTATTCCTTTTTAAAAAGTAAAAGCTTTTTAACTTACTTTCTCCAATAATACTGGTGTCATCTAAACAGAAAAGCAAACAAATATTTAAGTCCATTCTTTCTTTAATCTACTTTAATTACTTCAATAATACAATATATATTTAATCTTTCTGGATTGAATTAATTTAGAAAAATTTTCGTCAAGACCATTTTATCATTGTAAAATTAATTTAAATCAACAAACATATACGAACTGCAATTTATAACATTTAATTATAACAAAATGGAACGAAACTTATTTCTTAGTAAAAGTTTTTTAAAGTTTATTGTTTTTTATTTAACCACTTAAAAAAATATTTTATTCAAAATAACTTATGAACTCTTTCTACCAATGAAAGGTAAATATGTAATTGTTATAGTAACCTCTGATAGTGAATAAACAATTAAGGTCCAGAATATTACCCTAAAACCATTTAAAGTATTTTTAAAAAGTACCCAGTCAAGTTATTTAAAATGATTTATCTAATCAAATAGTTTAAAACGATTTTTTCAAAACCAATTCCTCTTTGTAGAAAGTAAACAGATCTTAAAAGAATATTTTTTTTATAAACACACCAAATCTGTTAAATATGTTTGAAAGTGCAAATATATTTCAAATATATTTGAAAGCGCATGAAATAAACCAACCACCTTCTACCATATTATATTTCTAAAACTTATAAATGAATAATGGTATCAATAAGAAGTAGAAAAAAATTCAAGCTAAATCAAAACTAAAAATGATTAGCTTTATAATAGTACTTTTGTAATCAAATTGTAATTGTATTCTTTAAATTATTATCAGAAACTAATTTGAAAAAACAATTACTTTTTATCAAAACTACAACACCCCCTGGTCTAACATGATCATTTCCAAGGTTGTTTACATGTTCATGTAAGGCATCATACTGCTCGCTTCTCAGTTTGTTTTGGTTATTTCTGATGAAAGCAAGGCTCTGGCCTTCAATTTTAATATATGCATCAACAGCATATTGCTGAATCAACAGCATATTGCATATTGTTTTTTGCCATAAAAGAGTGAAGAAAAAAATTGTCTAACTGAAGTTTATAATTGCATATATGTTGTTAAAAAAATTAAGTTATTTCAATAAGTTTTAGAAAAAAACAAAACTTTGTCATGTTTTTGTTAACTTACGTTACATGAAAATTGCAAAAGTTCTTTTGTTATTTTCTTGAAATATATGTTTTAAAGTATAAAATCTGGTCAACAATCATATGAACATGTTAGCTTTATTTTCACACTAAATTAATTCGACTTATGCAAATAAATTCATGGTTAAAATGATATTTTACAATGAGAAAAACTGTAATTTTCAGAAGCATAAAAATGACTTAAATTAATTTTAGTACTAAAGGTATATTTTAAACTTTTATGTGTCTACATCAATATTGATTTGCTAAAAGTTGACAAAAAATAGAAAAAAATTTGACGACTTTTTATTTTCCGTTGTGTAATTGCCATATATATTACTTTCAATAGATATAAACAATATATGTTAATATTTGTGTAAATGACATATTTAGTTTAGTTTATAACTATTAATTTATATGTAATTTAAAACTATTTATAACTATCAAAACTGTTTTTATGTTTAAAATTAACTTAATTATGTTAATAATTTTTTAATATTATACTTTATGTTGCGTATATGTATATATATACATATATATATATATATATATATATATATATATATATATATATATATATATATATATATATATATATATATATATATATATATATATAAACCATTTTTTATTGTCTTAAATAATTCTTAAAATAAACACGTTAATTTTTTTCTCTCAAATAAAATTAAAATAACTTATAACTGGCTATTAACATGACTCCTACATTATTTTAAAACATTTGAAATAATCAAATTTTGCACTTTTATAGATTTGGTAGATCTTACATTACATTAAAAAGCATAGTTTAGGTTGCTATGCATTTTTATACTAAGTAATCGATAAATGTAAACAAAAATTAAAAAATGGAAAATTTTAAAAAACTCAATCCAATTTAATGTTTTCAGCGATTAAATAAACTAAAAATTATAGGTTTATTTCAATCAAATTATTTCAAAAAAAAATTAATTATTAGTGAACAAATGGTTTTGTAAATTTTGAATTATAACTATTCAAAATTTTTGCTTTTTTTTCTGTTAAAATAATGATCAAAAACATTTATCCTTTTTTTTATAGAAGTTTGGTTATTGGCTGCAAATCATGAGTTTGAGACAGCAAAAAATGTTGATAATGTCAGGTAATTTAAAATGTAAAAATTATTTATCTACATTCTTAAAAATACTGCTTCTAGGTATCTTTCTACTGCTTTCAACTAACAGTCTAACTATAACACTTGCTTTGTTTTTAGCAATATATATTCACAGTTATTTTATCTTGTTTTTTGTTGTTATAATTGGAAATCCTTTTTTTCAACTCATATCTTGAAACACTTACCTCTTTCATTTTAAAATCCTTATCACTTTAACTCAGAAATGTGATCCTTCGTAGAACAAAACTTTTTTTAAAGAGAAACAAGTTAAATATATTCCAGTACTAGTATGTAATAAGATTTATATTTTGTAATATTTCTTTATGTCACATTTTATGGCAAAATTAAGTTTGGTAGAGTTTGATAGGGTTTTATTCTGAAACCTGTTTAACACCATTATAATTTTGCTATTCAACACCACTAAGTAAAATCAAAACTACTTTAGCACATTTTAAGTATGCTAATTATTTTATTTATTTACAAATATGCTAATTATTTATAATGCAGCAATGAGTTCCATAAATTTGATGAGCAATTCAGTATGAATATGTCATGTTAAGTTGGAAACTTTTTTTCTTTTGTATTTCAATTTTTGACGTTGTGTAATTGATTCTTGTCTCAACATTGGTTTATTTCTAAGTTCAATTTTGTTCAAGAATATTTATTATCTTATAAAGCAATAAAGATACTTGAACATAAGATAAGATACTTATAAAGATCTCTTTCTCTTCTAAGATTGTTAATTATAATATTTCAAGTCTTCTTTCATTGTTAAGTTTTTTTTTAAAGGTATCAATCTTGTCATTCTATTCTGAACCTTTCCCAAGATATTTGTTTTCTCTTTTATAACATGGTGACCCCACAAAGAACAATATGCTTTGTATGAGTTTGCTAATTTTATACCAAATTTAAAGTTGTTTTTAACATGCCCAATGTTGAATTTATTTTTGGTGAACACAAAAGAATTTACCGTTTGCATTTCATGTTTGTTTCAAAAATTACACTTTCACTTTCAAAAATTACACTTTCACTTTTAAAAATTTCTCTTTCACTTTTCAAGTCCAGCACTGTTTAAAGAATATTTTAATCTTGGACTTTTGCCATAATCTTTTTTGTATTAAAACTGAGAAGCCATTTTTTTGACCTTTCATATTTCTGAAAGTATTTTTGTATTATCTGCATAGAGCTCTGATTGGTTCTCAAAATTATCAACTAAATTTTCAAAGAATAAAAGTAACATTTGTTACGTTTATAACAATAATGAAATGTTTGTAACAACAATTAAGTATTTATAACAAAAATAAGATAATTATAAAAATAACAAAATATTCATAACAATACTAAAATATTAGCTATAATATAGAATTATTATTATCAAAATTTATATTATATTTTGTTTTATTATTTTTATTAGATTTATTTTTATTATTGTTTGTTTTTAGTTTGTATTTAAATAATCAGATAACAAAATATAATAATTTATAAATATTATAACCGTAAAATTTGGTCACCATATAACTTCGTTAATTTAAAAATATATATCAAAAATGTGTGCGTATTTTAATTTTTATAAACCTTTTTTTATCCAATAATATTTGTTAACTCTTAGTGCATAAGAATCATAAAAAAATGATGTTTAAATCTTTCATTTGAAATCTGCTGAAGTTATTTGTTTGCAAAACATGAGTTTTAAAATTATGCATACTGTTGAAATCTAAAATAAGCAGAGTATTGAATCCAAATGATTAAACTTTCATTATTTTTCATCAACATTAGCATGTTGGCCCCAGAAGCTATGCAGGAATCCTGCGTGATCCTTAAGCTTTTTAACTTGGTAGGGCATTTTGGAAAAAAAATTATTTTACTATATTTTTTAAATGATTAACAATTTTATATTCACTTTACTTATGCTTTCGCAAATTAAATTCTTTAATTACCTGATTTAAAACTTTGAGTGCTACTATATTAGTGCTTTGCACAGGGTTGATAGGTTTAAACCAATCAAAAAATATCAATTTAAACCAAACTAATTTTTGTTGAAAATATTAAAACCAATTGGAGTTGCTCTAAATAAGTTGCAAAAAGATCAGACAAAAATAAATAATACCGTTGAAATTTTTATTTGAGCTGATAAATGTTATCATTTTTATCAGCTGAAAAAAATATATTGGAAATTAGATACCTTCAGATTGTCAGTGATGCTCATTTCCTTGCAAACATGCTATGTCCTAGATATTTTGGGTCTAATCTTTTTGAAAATAGAAATGAAGCTGCAATGATCTTTAGAAATAAAGTATATATGAACTTGTTACCAGTAATATTCGAGTTTAAAACCAAATCTGCTCCATATGATAAATGCTATTTGTGTAGTGAATCTGTTTTAAAAAATGTATCATCAATAGAATGGTAGAAATCTCTTAAATCTTTGGACTGCAACATTATCATGGATATTGAAGGTTTGTTAAATGCTTCTAGTGCTGGAATTAAAAGAATTTTTTCGACTTTTGGGCTTGTTCATTCCAAGTTAAGAAGATGAGAGTAGAAAAAGCGGCAAAGCTTGTTTTCATAAACATAACATTAAATAATGATGTATTGGTTGATGAATTACAGCAGTAATGTTAATAGAAAATATAATTTACTCAAGTAAAACGACTAATGCTCTTTTTTTAATTAAAAAAATCTCTTTTGTTATTAACCTTATTTACTTATAAATATATTCGTCAAATCAAAAGGTATGCAGCAACTTAGTAGCTGGTTTAAAAATTTTTTTTTTACTCATTAAATGTAATATCCTCAATCGTTTGCCAGACTGTAATAAAAACATTAAAACTGTTAAAAACAATGTTAGCCAAGCAGTAGTTAATGTACTTTAACAATTGTGTCGTGTTGATGTCAAAGAAAAACTCAAAGCTAGACAAAAATTGTCAAGAAGATTTTCTGGCAATTTTAAAGATGTTCCACTTGTATCGTCTTCTGTAAGTGAAGCTGTTATAAATGAGACTCTTTTATGCTGGTCCTCTAAAACCGTACCCTTAATTACAAAAAAATAAAATAAGTGAGTTTTTTTTATGAAATAATATTATTTTATTATAGTAACTATAAGTTCATGTGAAACTAGACTGTTGTTTTTATTAAATTTTAAAAACAAAACCATATGTTTTTGAACAGGTTTTTCTTTACTGAAACTGTATTTAAAGCTACCCCCATTTGTGGGCAAATTATATTAATATTATGACTAGTTAAATTAATATTATACTAAATCTTTTTATTTGAATATTACATTGAATTTGAATTATGTAAGAGCTGATCTTACCCCCTATATGTGTTTTATTAAGTTTCAATTATTATCAATAATGAAAAAAATGCATGTAAAAATAACACAAAAATGTTCAAATTAACCCTGGTTCACTCGACTTTTTTTCTTCAAAATCAGTGAAATCATAAAATACTATAATGTTGTAAAACAATTATTAAAAAGTTATGTTAAAATCATTTACAAAAAAAAATAAATTTAATTGGATCATGCTGAATAATTCATTTGCATATAAAAAAATTCAAAATCCTGCATATTGTTAAAACTTATTAATTCTAAATAGATTTGTTTGCCCACAATAATTTTTGCTTTTTGATAAATATTTTTTATCAGAGTTGTCAATTTAAAAAAAAAGTTAAATTTAATTAATGGGTCATTCCAGCTCAATTCAATTTACGCTCGGCACCATGCCATCTCAGATTTTGCTGATTTTTTGAATACAAGCTTGAATTAATGAAAGAAAACTTCACTCCAAATTTTAGCGTCTGACTCCTTACAGTTTCAGAAATATTGATACTTGGTCCCAATCTCTTTTTTAACTTTTTTTTCAGCGCCATTAATTTTTTTGGCTCATTGCACGACACAATTAGCTTTAACTTATGAAATACTTGTTTAATAGTGGTAAAAATTTCTACCTAACTATTTTTTAGGATGAGGAACTTAAAAATGATGGCTAAAACACACAAAAATTTAAGCTACTATATGAAAATTTAATTTCAAAATGGTGTAACACTTTTTGTAAGATTTTTGATGCCCCGTACAAAAAATGTTTATCTTGAGATGCCTAAAAGATAAAATTCTGAAATTTTTCCTAATGTTCTATATGTAACAAACTCCATAATACAAAAAAACTGCAGGGGTTTTCTTTTTTAAATCAGATTTATTTCTATTCAAAGTTTTATGAAAAAATTAGGAAAAAATTGTTATTTTATAATGAAAAAAAATTATTTGCATTTATTTTTTGCATTTTTTTAAAAGATTTTTAGAATCTTGCTGTCTCAGGTGCAGTTCTAACATATAAACTTGTTTGCATTTCACATCTAAGCTCATTATGTTTAATAGCTAAAGGGTTTTCTATTTTCAAATCTTCAAACAATAATTATTTTAAAATTGTTTCTTACAGAACTAAAAAATATGAATGATAACGAAATTCAATTGGAATAACAAATAAAGAAATTTGTAACAAACAAACATATGTAAAATCCCATGATATAAAGAAAGTTTCAAGTCTTAATGATGTTGAAAAAGACTTGATAACTAGTCGCTCTGGCATTCAATTTGATGAAAATGCAACGGTTTGCCTACACCATGAATATGTTTATTTAAAACGTTATTCCGCAATCCACATAACGTGAAGTGATCCATTTAATTCACACTAAGGAAAAAGAAGAAAAGGTATTATTACTTAAGCATGAAACTTTTTGAAAACTTTATTGTAATTTTATATAAATTATATATATTTTTACAAAATATTCACTGAAGCAGTAGTTATCACTCATGTTTTTAGGAGGATGTAAAGAAATTAATATGCAACTTGCTGGGAAATTGAAAAATAATGGTATTAATGTTATTCCTGGAGAAAAGATATGTCCCTCATTTATGATTAAATTGATGTCATTTAAGGATGATGAACAAAGAGAACCGACTTGTAGCCAGGTTTATGAAGATGAAGATAATGAACTTAATATAAACGAGTTGTTAAAAAAAATCTTAATTCTTCTTTGATGACTATGAACATAAGTCCTCTCAAAATGCATGCAGTATATAGTCTTTTTATGCCACGAGCAACTCTAGAGTTGCTCGTGGCATAAAAAAATTGGTACATGTTCAAAAAACAGTAAAGTTAGGCATTGCAAGGACTTTAAATATAGATCCTGAAGAGTTAAGCCAAGAAGATTTCTTCTTGGCTTAACTCTTCTAAGGAAGTCAAAGGTAAAGCAAATGACATGGATATACTTATTAGAAAAATCAAAGAAAAAATGTTAATTTCCAATCGTAATCAGAAAATTCAACTACTAACACCGGTTCCAATTTCTTGGTCTCACAAAGATATATAAAAAGAATTTAATGTTACTAATTTCATGGTGCAGATATCACGCAGATTGCTGCAGAAAAATGATATTTTATCTTTTCCTAAAAAAAAAAAAAGGAAAGAAAACACCTCAAGAATCAGTAAATAAAATTATTGAATTTTATTGTAATGATGAAAATAGCAGACTAATTTCTGGTAAAAAAGATTTTGTTAGTATAGCTCAAAGATCTCGCATGCAAAAGCGTTTGATTCTCTCAAATCTTAAAGAGCTATATGCAAAGTTTAAAACCTGATATCCAGATATAAAGACTTGTTTTTCTAACTTTTTCTCACATCGTCCAAAATGGTGCATTACAGTAGGAGCATCTGGTACGCATACAGTATGTGTGTGCACCTACCATCAAAATGTTAAGTTAATGATTAATGCAGTTGAATTATCAAAGGATTATCACGAACTTATTGATATGCTTGTTTGTAGTAGGGCTAACAAGAATTGCATGATACATAGCCTTATGTGCCCAGAAGATTCTGCATTAGTACATTATCTTGAAAATGAGTTATACTCTCAAGACGATATTGATGAAGATGATGATTATTGTATAGATTATAAACAATGGAAAACAACAGAATGATCTGAGCTATTAAGTCTAACAGAAATGACAAGTAGCTTTATTAATATTTTGAAAAATAAGTTACAAAAACTTACTGTTCATTCTTACATTGCAAAAAGTCAAGCTGATTCTTTAAGAAAGTTAAAAAAATGAGTTAAGTAGTACTGAGGTTGTTGTCCTTTCGGATTTCTCAGAAAATTATGAGTTTGTTGTACAAGACGAAATACAAAGTTTTTACTGGAACAAAATTCAAGCAACATTGCATCCAACAGTAATTTATTATAAAGAAAACAATGTACTCAAATGTGATTCATTATGTTTCATCTCAGATGATTTACTGTATGATGTAGATATGGTTTATCATGTGATGAAGCTAGCAGTTGAACATATTAAAAGCAATAGTTCTCATCAAATAGAAACTGTCCATTACTTTTCAGATGGGTGTGCTGGCCAGTACAAAAACTGCAAACACTTCATAAATATATGCCACCATGAACAAGATTTTGCTATGAAATGTACATGGTCATTCTTTGCAACAAGTCACTGTAAATCACCCTGTGATGGTATTGGCGGGACTGTAAAAAGACTAATTCAATTGCTAGCCTTCATCGAACAACCACAAATCATATTCTTACAGCATCTGCAATGTTTAATTTTTGCCAAAATGAAATCATAGGAATTAATTTTTATTACATATCTAAGGAGTCAAACACAATAATTCGAAGTGAAATGGAGCAAAGATATGCAACTGCAAAAACGTTACCAGGGACTCGCACCTATCACAATTTTGTTCCAATAAGTGACACAAAAATTGGAACTAAAGTTGTTTCTGAACAATTGGAGTATTCATTTGTTTTTAATTTTCAAACTGATGGGATTATTAAAGAATTCTTGTCTAATATAAGCATTGGCGCGTTTGTATGTTTGATATAATTTTTATTAAATGTCGAAGATTGTCAATTCTTATTGCCTTTAAGTTTTTCTCATTACAATTTAATTATTTTCATGGTTTTAGTGAAATTTCGAAATTTTTTGGGTTTATTATTATAAGACTTTGAATGCAAATAAATCTGATTTAAAAAAAAAAAACCCTTGCAGTTTTTTTGTATTATGAAATTTGTTACATATAAAACATTAAGAAAAAATTTCAGAATTTTATCTTTTAGGCATCTCGAGATACACATTTTTTTGTACGGGGCATCAAAAAACTTACGAAAACTATTACACCATTTTGAAATTGAATTTTCATATAGTAGCTTAAATTTTTGTGTATTTTACCTATGATTTTTGAGTTCCTTTCCTTAAAAAATAGTTAGGTATAAATTTTTACCACTATTAAACAAGTATTTCATAAGTTAAAGCTAATTGTGTCGTGCAATAAGCCTAAAAAATAAATGGCGCTGAAAAAAAAAGTCAAAAAAGAGACTGGGACCAAGTATCAGTATCTCTGAAACCATAAGGAGTCAGACACTAAAATTTGGAGTGAAGTTTTCTCATTAATTCAAGCTTGTATTCCAAAAATCAGCAAAATCTGAGATGGTATGGTGCCGAATTATTTTTTTTAGTTGATTTGACATGGACCCTAATATTATACTCTTTTTTGAATATTACATTGAATTTGAATTATGTAAGAGCTGATCTTACCCCCTATATGTGTTTTATTAAGTTTCAATTATTATCAATAATGAAGAAAATGCATGTAAAAATATCTCAAAAATGTTCAAATTAACCCTGGTTCACTCGACTTTTTTTCTTCAAAATCAGTGAAATCATAAAATACAATAATGTTGTTAAACAATTATGAAAAAGTTATGTTAAAATCATTTACAAAAAAAATTAATTTAATTGGATCATGCTGAATAATTCATTTGCATATAAAAAATTAAAATCCTGCATAATGTTAAAACTTATTAAGTCTAAATAGATTTGTTTGCCCAAAATAATTTTTGCTTTTTGATAAATATTTTTTATCAGAGTTGTCAATTTAAAAAAAAAGTTAAATTTTATTAATGACTTTGTTTCATAATTGTATCATAAAATAACATTAAAAAATTAGTTTTCATGATTTTTGATGTTAAGTTTGTGATATTGCAATACATTATTACAATGCGTCATTTAGATGTTAAACTTGTGATATTGATATGTGTTATTGGGAAGTTAAATTTATAATGTGGCGATGTTTTAATTGGAATGAATATAGTGATGAAACGTATATGATGGTATTGAAACTCTCATTTGAAACAAAATATTGAATGCTAGTTTTTATTTTTATTGTTAATTACAATATAAATTAAGTTATAGTTGTGTGTATAATTCAGAAAAAAAAATTATGTCTAAGATTTAAATGTTCAAAGCTTAAGTGGCTGAATTTAGGCAATTTTACGGTGTTTGTATATATATATATATATATATATATATATATATATATATATATATATATATATATATATATATATATATATAGTATATATATATATATATATATATATATATATATATATATATACATATATATATATATATATATATATATATATATATATATATATATATATATATATATATCTTTTTCTTTTAAAGTTATAAAAATTTTTAGAATTTGTGAAAATAAATTTAATTAGTCAAAAATAAAAACTTTTTCACTCAAAATCTAAAATTTCTTTAATAGAATGCTGTTGCAACGAGGTTTAAGAATGAATAAATCTTCAAAAAAACTTTAGCAAGAGGTTTATAAAAACTTTTTTTTAAGAAATTCTTCGTTAAATTTTAATTTGAACTTTAATGTAGAGATTACCTTATATTTTTGTTTTATTTTATAATCATTCTTTTTTATAAAATATTTCAGTATTTTTGTATGGAGTTGCTTCATGTTGAAAATGTATTTCTTGAACTATATAAATATATTAAATCTGAAAGTGTCTTGTAAAACTTGACCAAGCTAGCTAGTTACAAAACTTTGGATTTTTTCATTTTTGTCATATTAACATGTTTTCTTGAATGAACTGAAATAACTTTTATTTAACTTCGTTATTAAGCTTTAAGATTACTTTAAGTAAAATATCGTATTATCTTACTGAGTAAAAAAAAAAATTAACTTGCGGTTTAAAACTTGCAGAGTAAAAAAAAAATTAACTTGCAGAAAATGCAGCTTTTCATGAAATAAGAAGTAATTGACTGGGGAAATGTTGCAAAAGAATAGTATTTTTATCGCCAATGGCAAGCAAATAGTTGTTTACCATATATTAAGTAACTTTGTGCTTGAAAGGTACCATAAAAATTGATAAATTAGTATATACCATAAATAATATAGCAAATCAAATATTCTTCTGATCTTGAAATAAATTGTTAAAAAACAGCAGGTAAAAGTTTATAAATAAAGGTTTTTGTAACTCTTTAAACTACCACTATATAAATTTTATATAGCAACTATTTCTGGCGCTTGAAAATAAAGGCCGAAATAATTTTTTAATGCATAAACTAAGCATGACTAAGCATTTTAGTTAGATGATTTTTTGTGTTTTTGCTTTAGTTAAGTATTTTTTTTATTTTCTTTTTTTTTTTTTCTTTTAAAGTTTTTTTTTTAGATAAGTTTAAGTAAGTTTTTGTAATGCATTTTTAAATTTTGAAAATATATCAAAAGCCATGGTCAAATCATTAAATCAAATTATTTTTTGTGTGGTCATATAATTGCATGCGATCACACGTCTTCCTGTGAAAGACTGCTATAACCACAAAATTTGTTATGTATTATTTATTTTTTGATTCTTGGGTGTTTTATTATTAAAAGAGATGATAATAAATGAAAATGCAGCGCATTAACTCTTTTGTAGAAATCTCACGTAAGAAATTATGATTTAATTTTTTAATATCTTAAATATGTGAATTTTTTAGATTAAAAAGCATAGAAAACTGTTGGGTATTGAGGGAACTAAAACAAAGGTTTGTTTTCTAAAAAAATTTTGTTTATTTTGTGTATAGTTGTTTTATTTTTTTGTTTTTTTTTTCGCATTTTTAAATTCAATTTAAAGGTAGACAATAAAATAAAGAAGGGCATTTTCAAAATATCATGCGTGTAAACTCGTATATGTTTTGTCTATTATTTTTAATAATCTTCTCCGATTTACTTTCATTTAGTTCTATATAAATATTTTGTAAACAAAGAATGGTATACATTAGTAATATTATCAAAGAATAAATTAAGTGTGAGACGGAATCCCGCACAGAAAGAAAATTGCAAATTTTAGTTACTAGATAAATAAACATTAATGTCATGGAAAATATGAGTTTCAGTAGTATACTTTTTTTTTAATATTAGTAAAGGTTTCCAAGAAGTTACAGGATTGCACTATGTATCATAGTATCAAAGCGCTTGTTTAAAATCATGTATGGTCATGAATGGAAGTTACAAATTTTTTTGATTTCATGTAGTTATATTTATGAAAATAAATTGTTTGTGAGTATTTCAAGTGAAGTAAAATATTAAAAAGAGGTCCTTAAATGAGCAAACATAAGAAGAAATTTTTTCAATATAATCATGCTTTTATTTTATAAATAAAATTTATATTAAATATGACATTTCTGCTTAAATAAAAACAATAACTGTTTACATTACACTTATAACAGTTAGCTAAATTTTGACTAGTAACACGAATTACTGTTTTGTCTGTGTGTTTAAAAAAAAATAAAGCTATTTAATACTATTGTAAACAGTAATTATTGCTATTGACTAAAGCTCATTTTATGTTGTTATGAAATACTTTAACCCAAGTTTATATATATATATATATATATATATATATATATATATATATATATATATATATATATATATATATATATATGTATATATATATATATATATATATATCTGTAATAATTAGTATTTCATGGTTGATGTATTATATGTATGTTATTTAGATGCAATTAACATAGTATTTCGTTGCTGATGTTTGCTGTAAGCCATGAAACTTTAAGTACCATACATAGTTTCTTTGTTATATATATATATATATACATATATATATATATATACATATATATATATATATATATATATATATATATATATATATATATATATATATATATATATATATATATATATATATATATATAAATATATATATATATATATATATATATATATATATATATATATATATATATATATATATATATATATATATGTATATATATATATATATATATATATCTGTAATAATTAGTATTTCATGGTTGATGTATTATATGTATGTTATTTAGATGCAATTAACATAGTATTTCGTTGCTGATGTTTGCTGTAAGCCATGAAACTTTAAGTACCATACATAGTTTCTTTGTTATATATATATATATATACATATATATATATATATACATATATATATATATATATATATATATATATATATATATATATATATATATATATATATATATATATATATATATATATATATAAATATATATATATATATATATATATATATATATATATATATATATATATATATATATATATATATATATATATATATAAATTACTGGATACAGCATAGGCATGCCTGACCATATAATTTTGAAAAATATTTTGAAGCCGAGTTATTGTTGAAAAAGTGATGTAAAGTGAGAAAACAGTTTGTAAATAGTTGTTTAATAAAAGTAATATGTAATATAATATATATATATATATTGTAAAGCATATTACTATTACAAAGGTTTATTAAAAGTAATATATATTAATAAGTTTCAAGAGAATTTGTTTAATGAGCTTGTATAATTTTAATCATTAGGCTCATGACTTGAGGCTATTAACAATTTATCAGCAACACCTGAGTCAAGATACCTGAGGATTTGATGATAAACAGCTATTTAAAGTGAAGTTGTACTTAAATTTTGCTATTGAATATTAATTTGGTTTCCAAAAAATGGTGCTTTCTGAAGACTAACTAATCACTTACATCTATATCTATGTAACATATACATCTATATCTATGTATATTATATTTATTATAATATACCTATATTTATGTATAAAATACATGTTTGGAATATCGTGCATTGACAAAGTACTTATTTTGTTGGATCAAGGTATTTTTTTTTCAGTGTTTTTCTTAAAAATATTATATGTTAAAAAAAAATATTACATGTTATTTTATTATATATATATATATATATATATATATATATATATATATATATATATATATATATATATATATATATATAAATGTATAATGTGGATATTAATTTCTTTCACTGATTTTTGAACAACACAAGTTTAGTAAGTTAGTTTTGAACTTGAGTTCATTGTATATAACTTGTTGCACAGGATGAGACATAGTATAAACGTACATCTAAATAGGCTTCTATAATCAAATTGATAAGTTTAACCAAATGATTATCTTCCACTGGAAGTTCCTGAATGTGATTTGTAAGTCCTTTCAAAATTGCTTTAGAAAATAAATGACGGCAGATAGTCAATTTTAAAGATGGAATCGATTCCATAAAAAGTTGTAGTTCTTTGATTTTTGATTTGTCTGGAAAACTGTGTCTTATAAACTTTTCAATAAAAGAACAAATTACAATAACATCTTTTGATGGATGAAGAAGACCACCTCTGCTTTTTTGATCAACAAGTAAACTTTGTAAATTATCATCCGTTAGAGATGCAGTAGAGGCTTTACATTTAATAGATCTTTTTAGATTTCTACTAACAAATCCACCTATATACTTCACTACTTCAGAATATTCAGACAATTGCGATGGTTCCATAATACTTACTGGTGTTATATCCTCATTAGCTATAAACACAGTTGAATCATTATCATTTAATTTACATTCTTGATGATTCACAATTCCTTTTGTAACAGAAAGTATTTCTGTAGCATCCTGAGCTAAACAATTACCAGTTTTTATGTTTTGTAATGAGTGATGTACTAACAAACGCCGATACGTTGTCATAATCTGTTTTGCTGATAGATTGTTATTAAAACCGCCTTGACTTCTAACAGCACTAAAGAACATTTCAATATGATCTTGACTCAGTTTGTATGTCAACAAGAACTTAAATTGGCTCTCTGGAGTTAACATCAAGTATCGGCTAAGTTGAATTACTGTTTGTCTTTTAAAATTATTATATTAAGTTTCTAATGAACCTTTAAAATCAAAACATTTAATTTAAATAGATACTAAATTCTTTTGGAAACCCCTTTAGCAGATATAGCTGTTTTAGCTATTTTAAAACAAGTACTAAATCTTTGAATATATTGACATAAGTATATATGTATATTATAGATAAATATATTATACATAAATATAGATGTATGATTTTACATTCAATATTAGTCTCCTAAAGCTCCATATAAATCATATACAACCATATACAAGTTAATTAGGTAATTCATGACAAACTATTTTAATACAATTTTTATTTGCATTGCAGTATTATACTTATAGTATTATACTAATATTGAGTATTTGAAAAGCTTTTTTTTTTTTTTTTATGTAGATTTTTAAAATCTTACATTATGAAGTCAGCTAAGATTTATTTCATTTAGTTTATCTGTAATTAAAATATATATAAACCATAAATGAATTTAAAATTTCTTTAAAGTTATTGTTTTTATACAATATAAAATATAACTTGAAATTAAATTTTGAACATTGTTCAATATATACACTAATTAAACAATATTTTTCTGCCTCACTCTACGTCATAAAGTTAAAGTTTGCCCGGCTTCAATTATTTCTGCCAATGCCATATCCAGTTATTTATATATCTATGTGTATGTATGTATGTATATATATATATATATATATATATATATATATATATATATATATATATATGTGTATATATATAAATATATATATATATATTTATATATATATAAATATATATATATATATATATATATATAAATATATATATATATATATATATATATATATATATATCACCAACGTGCTAATTTGGTGATACCGTAATAATTGTTTTATATTCCAAACTTTAGGACACAATGGCCAGAAGCACCTAAAAATTGGGTACCTGACAGGTGAATACGTTAATGAAGGTAAGTTATTTTTGCTTTTGCCCCTTTTTTGGTTGCCGATTAAGAAAGATATATTTTACTATATGTGCATTATATACCACCACTATTACAATGTATTGATAAAATTCTTGTTTTTTTTTTGATTGTAGGGAATATTATAAAAATTGTATTTGTATGTGATTCACCTGATGAAGCTGCATTTTCCTTAAAACAGTATGAACTGCAAACAACTACACGATATGCAGTTTTCAAAGTTGGAAAAAATTTTGGAAAGATAGGTTTTAACTTCTTAATTGTTTTTCTGTTATTTAGATGTAATTAAAAAGTAATTATGCTGTTATCAATCTTTTTTAGTAGATTTTTTTTCTTACAAATTAATAAAAATTACATTGAAATTTATTTTAATCTATCTGTTAGTTTGTATTTTTCATACAAAAACTAGCAGAAAGTTTCCAATCTTTTCAAACAGAACTATTTGATTTAATATTCCCTCCAATCCTTTACATCACTGTTGTGTCTGTGTGACAACACTGTTGTGTTGTCAATGAGCACGACCTATTAGTCTTAACTTTCCTGTTTCTTTTATAGGCTTTTTTCTTATGTGGAGAACTAATTACTAAAGGCTTTCCATACTAACATCGTTTCTAAGAGCACAGGCTTCCATGTACCTACTTTACCTGGGACTTTTAAGTTGTTTATGTGCTTATGCCATTACATATATCACATTAAACCTGTATTCTTTTATTTGGGCGTATATTATAAACTCTAAGTTTTAAATTATGATGGCTTTTTTTTTTGAATTCAGTAGCTTGGCTAATGGCTGGGTTTTATCTTTGTAGATAATGTGTTTGCAAAAAGTCGAAAAGTGTTATGGGAAGATGATGATGTTCCATTCTCTGGAATACCTTACATGATTTCAACATCTAAGGTGTTGGACTGCCATCATGGAGTTGATAGAAATTTAGCAGCCAAAAAGAAATGCAGAGAAGAAAATAAAAAAAAAGTAAATTGCTATTTTATATTTCAAATTTTTTAAATTAAGTTATACAGTAAAGTTCCCAATTTAGGCACATTACAATAATTTTTTCAATAGCAAACTCAAACTTGAATTTTGCATGCATATAATGGTCTCTACATTTTTGCAAAAGATTTTTGCAAAAGAACTCAATTTTAACACAAAATGTTGCGATATCAAAGTAATTTTTTATCTCTTACAATGAAAGGATCCTCTCTTCTTTTAAACTTTCATCTTTAAGGTATCTCTTGGTCTCTTGCTAAAACATTATTTACATATAACACGACAAATATACCAATATAAATAATACAACAGTGTAATGTTGTAAATAATTAGTGTAATAGCACCAAATACGTCCAAGTGACAAATGTCATTAACTCATTTATAATATTTAACACGTAATAGTATTATTAATAATTCATCACTAATAACAGCACACAAAATGAATGCAATAATCAAAAAAGATATGATGATAATGTCCAATCAATATTCTTAATATGACTTATCTGCATTTTAATAGATATATGGTATTATCAAACTAGGGCATTGCTGATCATCATTACCACAAAAAGTATGTAGTTCTTCAGGACAGCAAGAAGTTTATGTGCCCAGCCCAAGTTGTTATGAGAAAAATTATACTCTTCCCAGAATTTAAGGTCATTATTATTTTAAATTTGTTTCTATGTATGTATATATATATATATATATATATATATATATATATATATATATATATATATATATATATATATATTTATATATATATATATTTTATATATATATTTATATTTTATATATTATATATATATATATTCATTTAATATATATATATATATATAATATATAAATGCATATTGCATTAATAAAATTATTTATATATATATATATATATATATTATATATTATATATATATATATATATATATATATATATATATATATACATATATATATATTATATATATATATATATATATATATATATATATATATATATATATATATATATATATATATATATATATATATATATTTAATTTGTTTCTGAGTATATTTTTTGTTTTATTTTAAGATTTTCACATTTAATTCAGTAGTCAGTTTGTATTTATAGATTTTAGAATCAACTGAATGGCGAAGAAAAAATGCATCAAAATTACTCATAAATAGTATCAAGAATGGGTCATTTGAGAAAGATAGTGTCATTAGAAGATAGTGCTGGTAATAGATGATTTGTCTTGTCATGAAAATCATCCAGTTGGGAATAAGGTATAATAAAATATTTTCCATCTCCAAGTTATAAAAATATATCATACTATTCTGTATTGTTTTAATTTTATTTTTTTGATAAATTGTTTAAACGATTTTTAGATTGAACTAATTTCCCAAATGATAGATCCTCAACTTTCAATGCAGATCGAACAATATGTGAAAGAAGGAATTTTAAATCTCAGAGAAATGAAAAGGTTGCTTAGGATTAAAGTAAAAGAAATGTTTGAAGATCAAAATCCCCCGTTCAATAACAGAAGATTTTTTCCTAGAAATAAAACTATAAGATCACATATTTTTAAAGCACAACGCAAACTCAGGTATATTTTAATCTATTTAATATATATTTTTTAACCTTATAAAATAGGTTGATAGGAGAGTTACTAAGCTGGTAGTTTTTATCTATCATTGAATAACTATACATAATTAAATAAGATTTTATATACAAATGTTAAATCTTATTTAATTACTCGTGCTTAGGTATTCAATGATAGATCAAGAATGTCTTTTAAAGAAGATTGACGCTTGGCAAGAAACTGATCCAACAGTTAATATATTTTTTCGACCAAAATGTGAGCAAAATGTTGAGGTTAGTGATGCTGGAACATTCCTTTTTGTTTATCAAACTTGTTGGCAAAAAAAACTAATGAAGCGTTATGGAGAAGAAATTCTTCTACTTGATGCCACATATCGTACTACAAGGTATTTGCTGCCATTGTTCTTTGTGACAGTGAAAACAAATATAGATTATCAAATTATAGCTACATTTGTAACTGAAAACGAGACAAAAGTTTCAATATTGGAGGCGTTAAATGTTTTAAAGTCATGGAACCCATCTTTCCATCCGTCATTTTGCTTGACAGACTACTGTAATGAGGAGATAGATTCACTTGAGGCAGTTTTTGCAGGTATATTAACAATATTAGTTGATATTATTTTAATTATGTGAATCCTAAATCAACTTAAAATTTCTCCGTGATGGTGTTATATATTTCTCCACTGAAATGTCAAATCATCAAATTTTTTTAAATTTTTAACCCATGTTTTCAGATAAAGTTAATTTTTTTTACCACTAGTTAAATTTCATGTTCCATGAACACTCTTAAAATATGAAGCATCAATTTAAGTGGTTCAAAAGTTTTGAATGTTGCAGTAATTAATCATTTTTAGTGACTTTGCTTGGCATGGTTTACATATGGTGATAACTTTTAAAAAGTCTTTACCATTATGTTTAGGTACACATGTTCTGATTTGTGATTTTCACAGAGTGCAGGCATGGGAACGTTGGATAAACAAAAAATGCAATGGCTGTTCAAATCATAAAGTGGAAATACTTGCAATTTTAAGACGCATTGCCAGAGCATGGAATGAAAAGGAAATGGATTTGGCAATAACCTGTCTTGTTTCTTCTGATTATTGGGGTGCTAATTTCATTAAATTCAAAGAGTATATCTCAAGATACTGGCTAAACGTTAAAGAGGTAACATTTAGAAGGTGAACATCTGATAATTAATTAATCAGGTGTTTAACTATCATTATCTATATGATACTATAAGTATGGTACAGAGAAATGTAAAAGTTTTAGATTTATCAATTATGTTTATAGAGATGGGTTTGGGCATATCGAAGTGATAGATTTTTGGTGAATTGCAATACAAATAATGGTGTAGAACGACAAAACCAATCGTTTAAATATTCATACTTCAACGATATAAAAACTCCTCAATTACTAGCATGCTCACAATCCTAATTGAAGATTTCTTTCCTGATAAACTAGAGAAGTTATTTACTTTTTTTTTAGTTTATTTATATTTTACATTTATATTTATAGGTTTACAGTATTAATGTCATTATGTTAAAATATAAACTTGTCTGGAATTCTATAATTTAGTTAAAAAGTTATAATTATACACATATACATATACTTTTATACTTTTATACACACGAGCATTCTAATTTGCAATGCTTGTATATATAATAGTACATAATTAAACTAAATAAAATAGTAATGTAAAGAATAGCAAATGTACTGCAAAAGTAAATGTCGTAGTTTTATGAAATTAAGCTTTTTAATTAATTTATATAGCTATAAAGAAGCAAACCTTAAAATGCACTCCAGCTATAAACTCTATAATACAACTGTTCCTGAATATCTAATCAACAGACCACATGATTTTATCAAAAACTGTTTAGGGAAGATTGCGCTTGCTAATGACTCTAAGATGACTGGAGCTTGGCTACAACGTCACGGAGTATTTACGGTAAACAGTTTCTCAGGTAATCATAAAAGTTATACTGTAGATTTTGGAAGTGATAAATTGATGCCGAAATGTTCTTGCAAAAGTTGGCGTGAATCTGCATATTTATGCAAGCATTTTTTCCTGGTATTTAAAAGATTTCCTGAAACATGGTCATGGAATTCTTTGTCATCATTATATAGAAATTCTCCTTTCCTGACTCTAGATAATGATGGTGAGAATACTGTATACATTCCAATTAACCCACCAAGTCCATGTAAAATCGCCGATGAACCAATGTCATACGGAGAGCGTTCGTCTCCCGAACTTGATAACTCGATGAAAAAAACCCTTATAACAACTTCAACTTTTTCATACATTCGCGATATGTTAAATCAGATAAAAAACTTAACATATGATGTCGATGAATCAACTATTGATACCAGTGAAGTTTGCGAAGATTTGGCAAAGGTCTTAAAGAAATTTTCAAATGCCATTAAAAAGGAAAACGGAATTCCAGTTAAAAAAGAACTGGGGGAACCCAAATAAATTAAAATATATAAATAAAATATATAATAAATAAAAGTCCAACATTCGGTAAGTATTTTACATATTGTTTTACATGGCATTTTTTATATGGTATTATTTTATATTTATATTTTTACAAAATGACATTTAAAAGATCTATATTTTTCTTATCAATCTTTTTCTTTCGTTGATCTGATATTCCCAATTTTCTATTAGTCCTCTGCTACTACTACCCCTGATTTTTTTTGAAATGTTAAAATTTAAACCATCAAAAAGATTACAATCTTTGTATTCGTAGCGTTAGAAAAGCGCTCAACAAGCGCTATTACAAGATTTTAAAAGTTGAGTTCTCCGTGAAATGGGAGCAGCAGTTTTGGTTTTTACTAACCCGCGAAAAGTATGTTTAAGAAATGAATTATTTGATTTAATTCTCACAAATCAGATATTTTACCTTAATACTTACTGTTTTACGGGGATGGATGCGGTAACGGAGAAAGAAGACGATACTGGGTAATTTTCAACAGTGGAATGAAGATGACAACAAAGTTGGAGTGTGGAAATACCAAATGAGTCTAGTGATCATAGTCGATTCCCTGGCTACAGGGCATGATTATTACTTAAAAATGTAGACACTTTCTAGTATTAGTATTTAAGATTTGACATTAGAAACAATCTGCTAAATATTAATACCAGAAGGAACATCTAAATAGTTATTAACATTCAATTGTTATTAACTTTATTTTTAAAAAATTGTCTGCGCAGTATTACAAAAAACAATTTCTGGCAGAAACCTTTTAGTCTAATTATCGGTTTCGCCAAAACAACTGGATCATACTAGTACTATAATTCGGGTTTAGGTCTACCTCTAGTCCAATTTGCATCGTAAAAAAAATCTTTTAGCAAAATACGCAGCAAAAAATCTAACATTAACATTTAAAACCTTCGTTTCACAAAATTCAATATAGTTTTATCAAACTTGGAAAATTCATTTCCATTACCAACCCACTGACGTAAAAATATCAAGCGCAAAAATTCTCGGCCGTGTTTTGATCAAATTTACGGTAATTTTTACGGACTTTGCGGAGTGACATCCTTTTGAGGGATGTTTTAGTCTCTCAACTCATATATATATATATATATATATATATATATATATATATATATATATATATATATATATATATATGAATATATATATATATATATATATATATATATATATATATATATATATATATATATATATGAATATATATATATATATATTGTGTATTTACGTGTATATATATATATATATATATATATATATATATATATATATATATATATATATATATATATATATATATATATATATGTATATATGTATAATATATATATATATATATATATATATATATATATATATATATATATATATATATATATATATATATATATATATATATATAGTATATATACATATATATATGTGTATATGTGTGTATAATATATAAATATAAATATATATATATACATATTTGCATATATATATATATATATATATATATATATATATATATATTATATATATATATATATATATATATATATATATATATAGTGTGTATGTATATATATTTATATAATATATATATATATATATATATATGTATATATATATATATATATATATATATATATATATATATATATATATATATATATAATATGTGTATGTGTATATGTATATATATATATATATATATATATATATATATATATATATATATATATATATATATATATATATATATATATATATATATGTGTGTGTGTATATACGAGCCCCTGAGATGCATAGTTGTATAAGTCATATATGTGATGCATAAGTCATATATGAGATGCATAGTGTATAAGTCATATATGAGATGCATAGTGGTATAAGTCTTATAGTCAGATCAGGTTATCCTGCTACTGGTAACATGTAACCCAGTACAATCTGCTTTATGTCCTGCTGCCATTTAGGATACGCCTTTTTAGGCAAAGGCTAGGAGATGCCAACTCCGATTTAAAACACCCCCTGTCTTGGGGCTTTTGGTTGAGTAAAGTTAGAGATGGTGTCTCGATAAAAACACTCATCTTGGGCAGATGTTAAATGCACCCGGGTACTGTCTTGTAGAAGACCTCCTAGGCAAAGACTTAAGGGGTAAACAAATTCTATCTGTTGACCAGCCTCGCACCCTTTCTTCATATATTAGGCTGGTGCAGATGTATTTTTAATACATTGTTTCCAGTTTGGGATGTTGAATGTTGGATCTTCTTAACTCAATGCAAAGGTTTTGCTTGTATCTATGTTTTTATGACGAGGCAACTCATTCTATTATCTTCTAATGCGGGTACTGCTCTAAAACTCACTTTTATGGTTCTGAGACCGGCTGGTAGTCATGTTTCCCGAACTCTGTCGTAGCTCTCAGAGAGGCTGATCCCATCAACAGCTGAAAAATATCAAAGTATTAACAGTGCCATGTTGCGCATGGATGGTGTCCCTGTTTGTACTTTTGGTGTGCATTGCGGAGGCCACATTTGGAGCCCTTTGTTACGGCTTAGGGTTTATTAGTAGTAATGAGGCAATTGCTTGGCTATTAAACAGTGTTCTGAGTACTATCTATGCTTTCAGTCAAGTTCTTCAATCTAATTTAAAAATGAATAAAGTACCAAAAACTATAAAAAAACAAAAAACCATCATCATCACCAAGTTCTCTAAACCTATCATTCACTAGTATTCATGGTCTTCGAAGTAACTTTTCTTCTGTTGAGTCTTATCTCTTGCAAAGTTCACCAGACCTACTTGCTCTTTGTGAGACTAATTTGAGTTCGGCTGTCTCATCTTGTGATCTTAGTGTTGATGGTTATCTTCCTTTAATTCGTAAAGACTCTTATAGTCACATGCTTGGCCCTTGCATTTACATTCGTAAGAATTCACCCATTTGTCGTGAAACTAGGTTTGAATCCACAGACTATTATTTTATGTGCTTTCGTTTAGCAGCACTTCACACTATTGCCTTTCTCTTTATTCTATATCGCTCTCCTTCATCTCAAGACTGCACACTTTTTGATGTTATTTCCGATCATATTGACCAAGCCCTCTCTCTTTATCCAACAGCTAATATAGTTGTTGTTGGTGACTTTAATGCTCACCACTCTGAATGGCTTGGCTCTAGTGTCAGTGATTTGGAAGGCATCAAAGCCCACAACTTTTGCCTTTCTCAATCCCTAACTCAAATAGTCAACTTTCCAACTCGCTTTCCTGACAACCCGAATCATTTACCTTCTCTACTCGACTTATGTCTTGTTTCTGATCATAGTCAGTGCTCAGTTTCTTCACATTCACCCTTAGATGCTTCTGATCACAGCTTGATCTCTCTAAAACTAATAACTCATTCTTCTTCATCACCTGAATCCCCCTATTATCGAACCTCTTACAACTACAGTAAAGCTGACTGGGATTCTTTCTGTGATTTTCTTCGTGATGGCCCTTGGGTAGAAATCTTTCGTCTTCCTGTCGACAAATATGCTTCTTACATAACTTTGTGGATTCAGGCTGGCATGGAATCTTTTATTCCCTCTCGTTGATTCCAGGTCAAGCCTCACTCTCCTCCATGGTTTTCTTCACACTGTGCTGCTGCGATTGCCAATCGAAACCGTTACTTCCATATTTATCAGCACAACAATTCTCCAGAAAACAGACGTCTGTTTATTACTGATAGAAACAATTGTAAAAAGGTGTTGTCAAACGCCAAAACACGCTATTCTCAGATCATGAAATCTCGTATCTCATCTCAAAAATTAGGCTCTCGTGATTTCTGGAGAATCTTTAATAATATCAATAATAAGGGCAAATCTATAATTCCACCTCTCTTGTATGGTTCAGATTTTCTCACCTCACCTAAAGACAAAGCCAAATTGTTTGCTAAAAACTTTTCATCAATATCAACTCTTGATTCCACTAGTTGCGTTCTACCTGACATTGCCAACAAACAGGTTGGTCCATTGCTTGACATTCATATCACTCCAGCATCTGTATCTAAAGTGATTTCCTGCCTAGACTCTTCTACAGCTTGTGGCCCAGACAATATAACTGTTATTGTCTTGCAGAAGTGTTCTCCGGAGCTGTCGTCTATACTCTCAAAACTATTCAACAAATGCTTATCAGAGTCTTGCTTTCCAGCCTGCTGGAAAGCGGCAATTTGTTATCCCTATCTTCAAAAATTCTGGAGAGCGATCTGATTCGTCTAACTACCGTCCCATAAGTCTTCTTCCTATCCTAAGCAAGGTTTTTAAATCTTTAATTAACAAACACTTAATTTCTCATCTTGAATTAAATAACTTACTTTCTGACCATCAATATGGATTTTGATCTTCTCGTTCTACAGCTGATTTGCTAACAGTAATAACTGACAGGTTTTATCGTGCATTAGATAAAGGTGGAGAGGTTAAGGCCATCGCTCTTGACATTTCAAAAGCTTTTGATAAAGTTTGGCTAGTCTTCTCCATAAGCTTTCTTCTTATAGTGTATTCGGCAACATCTTTAAGATCATTGAATCCTTCATTTTTAATCCTAGCATAAAAGTTATCCTCGATGGACAACACTCTTCTTCTTATTCTGTAACTTCAGGGGTTCCTCAAGGTTCTATCCTTGGCCCTATACTCTTTTTAATTAACATTAACGATCTTCCAGAAATTCTCACATCTAAGGTGGCATTGTTTGCTGATGATACTACCATTTATTCTTGTCGTGATAAGAAACCAACACTCTCTGATTGCTTGGAGGGGGCATTTGAGCTTGAAAAGGATCTCACTTCTGCTACAGCATGGGGCTCACAGTGGCTGGTGAACTTTAATTCAGATAAAACTCAATTTTTTTCAGCCAATCGTTATCGCAATATTTTAGATCTTCCTATATTTATGAACGGTGATGTACTTGATGAGTCACCTACTCTTCATCTTCTAGTATTAACTCTTACTTCGAATCTTTCTTGGAAACCATATATCAAATCAGTTGCAAAAATAGCATCTGCTAAGGTTGCATCTCTTTATCGAGCTCGTCATTTTCTATTCTCTATCTCTATAAATCTATTTCTCTATCTCTATAAATCTATTCTCTATCTCTATAAATCTCAAATCTGGCCTTGTATTGAATATTGTTGCCATATATGGGGCGGATCTTCTAATGATGCTCTTTCTCTTTTTGACAAGGTGCAAAAACGCATTGTAAACATAGTTGGACCTGCTCTTGCAGCCAACCTCCAACCATTATCACATCGTCGTAATGTTGCTTCTCTTTCTCTTTTCTACAAATACTTTAATGGGCACTGCTCTAAAGAGCTAGCGTCTCTTGTGCCATCTACTATAATTTATTCTTGTGTTACTCGTCTTTCAATTAAGTGTCATCCTTTTTCTGTGACTGTTCCTAAGTGCTCAAAAAATGATTGTTCGTCTAGTTTTTTTCCTCGAACATCAGCTCTTTGGAATTCGCTTCCTTCATCTTGCTTTCCTGATTCATATAATTTGCAATCTTTTAAATCGTCCGTCAATCGTTATCTTGCTCTACAATCTTCGTCTTTTCTCTTTCAGTAACTTCCAACTTTAATTAGTGGCTGCTTGCAGCCTTGTTGGAAGCGAAGATGTTAAAAAAAAAAAGAAAAAAAGAAGTTAATCTCTACAACTCATATTTAACATATTTTTAAAAATAAATTGCAGTCATTAAACACTTCTACCTAGAGTATAGCATTTAATAAATATTGTATATTTTTCAAACTATTGCACATTTACACTCAAAAAAGTTAAAATAATAAAAATATATATATTTAAATATTCAGGCACCCTTAAATATAAATAAATGCCACCACTATTAGAGTTGGAGTTACTGGGCGATAAAAAAGTTTATAGAGGAAGATAATGATTGACAGACTACTTAAAAGATAGCAAGTTATATGAATTAGGAATACAAGATGAAGAAAGCGAATTCCAAAGATCTGATGTTCGAGAAAAAAAACTAGACAGATAAGAATTTCGGAGCACTGAAGAAAACAGTCACAGTAAAAGGATGAAACTTAATTGAATGACAAATAACAAAAGAATAAATTTTAGTGGATGGCTCAAGAGGTGCTAGCTCTGTAAAGCAGTGCCCATTATAGTATTTATAGAAAAGAGAAAGAGAAGCAACATTATGACAAAGTGATAATGGTTGGAGGTTGGCTGCATAAGCAGGCACAACAATGTTTACAATGCATTTTTGCACCTTGTCTTAAAGAAAAAGGGCATCATTCAAAGATCCGCCCTATATATGGCACCAGTTTTTTGCAATTGATTTGATATGCAGTTTCCAAGAAAGATCAAAAGTCAGAGTTAATCCTAGAAGATAAAGGGTAGATGACTCATTGAGTACATTACCGTTTAAAAATATAGGAAGATCTAGAATATTGCAATAACAATTAGCTGAAAAAATTTGGGTTTTTTTTCTGAGTTTGAGTTCACCAGCCATTGAGAGCCACGTGCTGTAGCAGAAGTGGGATTCTTCTCAAACTTAAATGCCCCCTCCAAGCAATCAGAGAGTGTTGGCTTCTTATCAAGACAAGAATAAATGGTAATATCATCTGTGAACAATGCCACTTTAGATGTGAGAGTTTCTGGAAGATCGTTAATGTAAATTAAAAAGAGAATAGGGCTAAGAATAGAACCTTGAGAAACCCCTGAAGTTACAGGATATGAAGAAGAGTGCTGTCCATTGAGGACAACTTTTATACTACAATTGGTAAGGAAGGATTCAAAATCAGTTTAAATAAGTTTTAATGTGGTTCAAAATTAAATTTAATTACATAATGATACTTTAAAATACTTTTAAAATATCAATAGCTTTCAGGCTACTCTAACAAACAGGAACTTAATAATTTCAACACATTAAAAGCAAAGGGTTTTAAAGTATTTGTAATTATTTTTTTATATTTGTCAATAGTTTGTTGCGAAAAAGAACACCTATTTTTTTATATGTATGCTCTATTCAAGTTAAAAACCGAATGGCATAATTATCGGCATGTACTTAATACGAAAATAGAAAAGTGAGTGTTGTCAATAGTTTACAGAATTGCTTTTATTTACTTAAAATATTTCTAGTCTACACTTAGCTTTACAATGAGAAATGACTAGAATATACTAGAACACTGCTGAATGCAAAAAATTTTATAAAAAATAGTAACAGACAACTCAAAAAATCAGTGGGCGACCAAAATTAATGAACTGGTTACTTCCAGTTGCCTTTCTGGCAACCAACCCAAAGTCAGACTTTACACCCCTGGTATAGTAATTATCAAAGTACAGTCTATACTTTTGATTTGCTGAGATAATGGTTAATAATCTTAACACAAAATTTGCAGAAGCTCCAAAATGTGGTTGATCTACCTCTTTTGTTTTCTTGATCAGAGTAAACTTCAAATTTATAAGCAAATCAACTAACTCCACAAAGCACAAATAATTTAAAACCCCACTTGAATGGTTTCATCAAAATATACTGCTTCAAAAAATGACTAATTTTTGTGGAACATAACTGTTTGTCCACTGACAATTGAGCTTCCAGAGGAACCTTTTTACATTGAGATAATCAATAAGTGGTCTAATTTTTTGTGTAGTCTATCAAAAGAAGGATTTCTTTGAGGTATATGTTCAACATTATCATTGAAATGAATAAACTGGCAAACTTTCTCAAATCTATTAACTCATACAGTTTACAGCGATTCTAATTTCAAACTCTGGGGACCAATAAGGTTGCACATTAGGTAGTTGTAATACTAACATGTAAATAATAATGCCCAATATATGTCTTATTTCTGACAGATTTAAATTTAATGGCTTACTAATGTTATTTTGTAGATTTCAAATTGAAAACTTTATTCATGTACAATCATTTGCTGCAATTCATCTGATAAAAAGTATTAAAAACATTTATAGGTTGAAATCATGTCAAGAAGTTCACTTAGAAGACGATCATTCCCATAAAATTTAAGCCTGATTGTCTGTCAAGATTAAGTTCTTGTTTTTCCACAATCCCTTTTGTTTTTCCACAATATCTTTTGTTTTTCCACAATATCTTTTGTTTTTCCACAATGTCTTTTTTTTGTTAACATTTTTGATTTAGATTGAGGCGCACGTTTTCAGTATAAGTTTCTTGCTTTTCTTCATTTTTTGAATTTATTTCATCTCCATCCTGCTCATATTCATCTTCATCATGCTCATCTTCATTTAATATTTACAAATCTTCGTTTAATGAATATTTGGGATTCATAAGAAAATACAAATCAGAGACATCTTCACTAATTTCACTTAAATGGTCAATGCAAAAAAACAATTTGGTTTTTTGACTTAATTCTCACACACTACATACTTAAGACAACATACATTTAGCACTACTCACAAAGAGAGAAAGAAAAAAAGGTAGTAAAACAATCAAAGGCTATAATGCATTAAGTAGCATTTCTGCAGCATGCAAACTTAATATCATTACTTGCTATAACATTAAATTAAACAACAAATAAGTTGTAAAATAAATTTTAGAAAAAACTTTTAGAAAAATGAAAAGAAATTTTTTTGTGTATAGAAGAACGCATTATATACTTTGATATAGTTAACTTTCATTATATAGTTAACTCAGCAAAATGTGATGCCACCAACTAAATCTCACTTGCACAGTGGTTTCAAAAATATTAGCAAAATAAGTATGCGCACATCTTAGTATATCCATGTATCAATATGGCAAAACCATGCAATGCTTTTAAACTAATATTATAAACGTTTTATATGTGATAAATATTGTATTGCATTTCTGCAGTACTATGAATTTAAAACTTAAATGGCTTTTGCACTTTCTGTATCTATCAAATTTTTGATCATTATCTAATAGGACAAGAGGAATCATTGTTGAATCTTAATAACAACTATGTTTGTATAAAGATCTGGTTTGGCACAAAGTTTTTGGTCCTGGTGCATCTGGTGTATTGGTTTTGCTGTTAATTCACTTATTAGCTTAATTTCTGTTTTGGGTATATTGTTCTGATTTACAAACTTAAGTTGGTTGGAAAGAAGTACTATCTTAGATAGTACATCTAATCCTTTGGACAGGAACCTAGCGTGATGAACTGCTTGGGGTTTTCTTAGTTTTACTGAAGTTGGAGAAAGATAACTCACAACAAGTTCTTCAAGCTCCTTCCTATCTTCTCAAACAATATCTTTATTTTATTTTCTCTTTGTAATGTATTCTTGACAAAAGTTCAATGATTCAAGTGCAGCCTTCTCAAGAAAAGTTCCCATTACTGCTTTCCAATCAAACTTTGTTAACTCTGTTTGATTGTAACTAAACTCAAGTTTTTCAAAAATTGTTTTTAATTTTTTAAACATATGATTATCTGTTTCTGTGGAATGCTTATCTGAGACTATATTACAAAAATAAACCATTCTCAATTCACATATATGATGCCTGCATGCAATAAGTAAAAGATATTTGGCTATCATGTTGGATATTCTGATTTAGGAACCTTTATTTAATGCAATGTTACTTGCAGTAGTATCAAAACATATTCCTCCTAGTTTTGATTCAAAATTGTATTCGGTTAGAAGGTCCATTACACCATTGAACTGGTCTTCACCAGACGATGTTGGTAAAGGAGGTACTCCAAGAAGTCTCACCAATAATATTTACAAGAACAGCAAGTGTATCATTTTTAATTTTTTCTTTGTTTAGTTCATTTAATGTTTTCCCATCAAAATGCGCTGTGCATGGGTATTGGTATTTATTCATTGCTTTTTAAACATCTTTTTTTGCTGTTATGCCTTTATTATGATAAGCATATTTCATTTTTCTAGTTGCTGTTGCCTGACTACATTTGAAATATGTGCTTCCGATTGAGTTGGAATAGCACTTTTAACTTTGTGCAAAACACTTGAAGAAATATCTCTGATTGTAGCCATAAGCCCTACATTACCAGCAAAAATGTTTCTTGGTATTTCAGCAGTGATTTTCTGTTGATTGTTTTTCAAACCACTCACCAGAATCAAAATTATGTGAGGAGTCTTCATTGGTATCTGTGTTAATTTCACTAAAAAATTTACCCTTAAACTCTTTAAATCTTTCTCTCACTAGAAGTTTTTTCTGGTGTTTTCTGTTGTCTAAAAATGATAAAAGTTTACCACTTTATACAATGGGTTGCATAAATATAGAATCAGTTGATTTTTAATATGATTTTTTTAATGTTTTTTTTAAAGTTTAAAGCAAACAAAAAAGTTAATAATTTAAATTGTTTTAAATCTTATTAACAGTGGTTTTATAAACAAAATAAGAATAAAAGTTTTTTCAAAATAAAAAATTTAAGACAAAAAAACAGAGCAAAAATATCAAGGGTCAGGGTGCATTTTAGTATTTTGTATGCGCACCACGATGGGATTGAGATCTGGAGAACGAGCTGGCCAAGGCATGACCGTAATGTTTTTCCGATCAAGAGACTAGCTGGTGAACTTTTCACCAGCTAGCCTCTTGATGATTGATCTTGACTTGCAATTTATCACTTCAAAATTAGATTCGTCGCTGAAAATGGCTTTGGCCCAGTCTTCTACAGACTAGTGAAGTCTTTCTCTACACCACTTTAATTTTTTTAGGCAATCTGAGACACGCAAAAGCGGTTTTCAAGCAGTGACATAGCAATCTCAGCCTTTCTTATTTAGGCATCTTTGTACAGTCAATCTAGTAATGCTAATGTTACCAGGCGTATTTGTGAACCCTTCAGCAAGTTCGCGGTAAGAATTTTTAGGGTCTTGTCTAACCTTTCGATACAGATATCTTTGGCTCTTAAAGTTGGCTTTAAAGCCCTACCAAGCTTTGGTAAATCTTTAACATCTTTTAGCAGACCTACATTTGCCATCGTACCTTGTCTGAAACAGCTTATCTGCCCATTTTTGTCTTTCTACTTTACCAAATAATTACCAATGTGAATAACTCAAGATATAAAAATGATAATTTTATTTTCGCAAGAACATTTATATAGTTCAAAAGAAATCAACCACTAAATTTTAGATCGCTCGGATAACATTTTGTTGAGATATTTCAACTTTAGTTCTTAAAGTTTAGTTGACTCTATAATTTTGCTACATTAGAAGTACAAGTATTTTCTAATTAAATTAATAATTACTCAAGACTGATTAACCTAACAAGTTCCAATTATATACCATTCTAAAGAAAGGCAATTAATTAAGACATTTAATATGCTTTTAATTGTATTAATTTGTTGGTTTTAAAGATAATTAATACAATTATCTTTGAAACCAAACAAAGTAGTTATCTAAAATTTCACACAAACGAAGTAGTGACTCTAAATTTAAGCAAGCCACTGTAGCTTAATTTATTTACACAAGAAATAGAAGTGAACATGAACATTGCTATTATTCTTGTTGAGCTTTTTTTATTTTAAATCTTTTTAAGTGCCATTCAAATAGTAAGTTAGTAACAATCTAATTTTTTGGGGTTTCAAATGAAATACATACTTTTTTTCTCCTCCCGACAAGTCCAGTTTGTGTGCATCGGGTCTTTTTTGTCATTTTTGATTGCGTTTCTAAGTTCTAGGATGCCAACCCAGAATATTTTATTCTGGTAAATTTTAAAATCATGTTGATTTGCAAAATCTGCAGTTGATCACCTTTTTTCATGTTTTTTAAGTTTTGAATATTCATTGTCCAGATTTTAAAGGTTCTTTACTATACTTTTATCATTTGTTATAAAAAATCCAGCTTTAATCCATGGCTCTTTTATCTTTGCCAAAATACGATTGCATTTACTTTCTAATGCACATCTTTCAAAGTTTTTCTGAGGGGAACGAGCAAGAATAGCATCTTTTTTTGATGTTTGTGGCAAAAATGATTGTTTGTAAACTATGTGCTGTAAAATTTCCATTCCTGCTTAATAGCCTTATTTATAAAAAAGATGAAGTAAAAAGTTTTGCTTAATTTGTTGCTTAAGGGATTAATTATAAAACTGAGTATAATCTTTTATGGCTGGCTAAGCTTTGATAATGAATAATTTTTTTATAGATCTTAGTTTTCTTTTATTACATGTTTTTTGACTATCTTCTTCCTTGTTATCCATATTTAAATTGATTCATTCAATTTTTACTAATCTAAAAAATCAAATTTAAATATAGTTATTTAAAAGTAATATACTATTACAACAAATGGAACAAATAAATTGTAATTTGGGCTACTTTAGTCTGGTCTTGTTAGATTCCCATCTTTGTTGTTTCATAATTATTGCTTTTTAGTAAAGATCATAATTCATAGTTCAAAGATCATTTAAAGATCATAATTCTAAGATCATAAATCATTAGTGGATTGTATTTAGGATATCTTTTAAATTATCTATATGTTTTTTACTTTTTTTTTTGTTTTACATTTATATTTGTTGTGATTTTGATATACTACATTTATGTCTACCTGAGTGGAGGGCTATGTTGAATAGTGAATCATGGCTTCTACCATAAAAGAAGTTAAATTTTATTGAAAATTGACATTAATAATGAAAAATATATATATATATATATATATATATATATATATATATATATATATATATATATATATATATATATATATATATATATATATATATATATATGTTCTATATAATAAGTTATAATCCTTTTTCAGTTACGCAATTATATTATCAAATATTGTAATTTTTTCAATTAATAATACAAAAAAAATTTTTTTTTTTTTTTTTTCTAACTATAATACCATGTATTTTTACTAAAATATGGGTAAAAAAAACATCCTAGGAAAAAAAAATTACAAATTTTTTTAATTAAACTTCCCCCCTTGACTAGTGAAATCGGCTGTTTTTGATGGTTTCTGAGATTTTTTATATATATATATATATATATGTATGTATGTATGTATGTATGTATGTATATATATATATATATACATATATATATATATATATATATATATATATATATATATATATATATATATATATATATATATATATATATATATATGTATTTATGTATGTATGTATGTATGTATGTATGTATGTATGTATATATATATATATATATATATATATATATATATATACACACACATATATATATATATATATATATATATATATATATATATATATATATATATATATATATATATATGTATAGATGGTTATACTATAAATGTTTATCGCTAAGTGTTATAAGTTTTTGTGCATAACAATAAAAGATACATACATGTCATTGTTTGACATGTATGTATCTTTTATTGTAATACACAATATAAAAAAGTTATTTTTCAATGAGGAACAAATGTAGAAGAGCCTGAAATGATAGAAGATTTTTTAGCTAACAAAACTGCACAAATCGTTTTTCAAAATGCAGTAAAACATATATCTGATATGTTATAATTTATGTAAATATCTTTATATTAATTTTTTTTTAAGTTTAGTATTGTTAAACTGTCATTTTAAATATAGACATAGGGCCATAGCAAGCCAACCTTGCGCTTCGGACAAGCAAGAAAAATAGTGTCTTACCGCTCCTCTACTCCCTACCCCCCAAAAAAAATTATTTTCACAAAATTTATTACATCAAGTGTAAAATAGAATTTGTCATGAATGTTGCACAAACATTCAGTTCAAGTTCACTCTTCTGGATTTTTAATTGGTTTTGAAGACATCCCAAGTGAGCTTGCCTTTTTTAATTAGAGGCAAATTCACTTAAGATGTCAACAAAATCAAAGGTGTTGGTCACTTCATGTTCAATTGAAACTATAGCTAGACTAGATAAATAGTTGATCTAATGTTGTTTTTTTTATGAGTCTAAATTTACTGAAGCTTTTTTCACACATAGCAACTTTGGCAGGTATGGTGAAGAAGTTGCGAACATCAATTGCCGTGTTCAGATAAGCATCTGTCAATGAATGTTTATAAATAAGTTGCAAAAGTCAGTGAGGCTAGAATTTTTGAAGTTTTCCATCATTGCAGCAGTTTGATATTTAAAACTTTTTCTGACTGAATATCAGAACAATCTAAATCTTCCTCGTTAATCTGAAATAACTTTTTGGCTTTTGTTTTAAGTTCATCCACTGAACTTTTAGAGAGTGAATGCCCAGATAGGAAGTCGAATCGCAGGATGCGCAGCCTCAAACTGCTACTTAACTTGTGTAATAATGCTGTCAAACTCGAGGTTGCAGTGGTTTAAGAATTCTGTTAGTGTGTGAGAATGTGAAAGCCATCTTCAGCTTCATAAAGGATATAAATTATTGTATAATAAATTCCAAAACTTGAAGAACTTTTTTGATTTGTCTGTGCTATATTGTGAATAATTCTTTTTTAGCTTGTGTCACTGCTTCCCTCTAACGAGAATGTCAATGTTTTCATCAGTTTTTCTCACGTTGTAGATGTTGAACTTGAGTTCTACATCTTGTGTATGTAGAACTTGAAAAAAATGTAATCATGAAGGGCATGGTGATAAGAGTAAACTTGTCTTCTTCTAGCCCATATCATTTAAATATTTATTTTTATAAATTACATATGTAAATTATTTTCTTATTGGCAAATAAATACTTACAAATAAGTGATGAAACCTCAGCAGCATGAACATCAACAAGGTATTATTTCTGACTTTCTGTCCGAGTAACTCAATCCGCTGATTGTAAATTTGAGGAGAAAAGTAGGATAATTTGGTTTTCTTTGCTTTAAACAGATGCAATGTATTCAGCCACTAAACAATAACAATGGCTTATCAACACAATCAAGTTTAGAAAAGTTTTGTTGTGTTTTGTTTACCGATGACTTCTATTGTGTCTCGAAAGGGTTTTGTTCTTTGCACAGAACAAAATTGCATCAACAATCACTTTCAAAATGTCTCTTCACTTTTTCATATCTCCATTAATAACTCTTTGCAGATCAAAATCCATGGTCTTTTATTCTTCAAGGTTTTTTTTTGAGAGTTTTCTATACAGAATAGTATCTTTGATGTTCATTGCTATTTTCATGTTCAGGAATTTTTGGGTTTAGTTTTTTCCGCTTACAAAATCCAATTGAAATTTCTGAGAAATTGTTGGTTTTCTTTGTTGAAAATAACAAACAGCAAAAACAAAAAAACAAATCTTTTTTATTGCAGTACAGCAGCCAATAGCAAACAAATTTAATCACCATTGCAATGAACTTTGACCATTTTACATACCATTTTGTGGTAAAGTGTTGCATTCTGTTGTTGAAATCACACAGCCTGTTTGGAAGAAAGTCTCTTCTTTCTTGCTCTGGGCCATGCTGAATCAAAAAACATCTTATTTTGTCTGTTACTTTTGACCAGTTGGAAAGCTGGGAATTTCCATCTTACCTTGTTGTTTTTAAATCATTTGTGCAAAATTTGTCTTGACTTTGGCTGATGAAAGCATCCTCTTCAATTCGAAATGATGACCTGAACTTAAGTTATCAATTTGAGCTGTTTTAAAAACTTTATTTGTTGAGTTGTCATGAACTTCAACACAAATACCATCTGAAATAATTTGCTTTTCCCCTGCAGAGTTTGTTACCAACCACTTCTCAAAACAATTTCTAGTTTTTCATCACTTTTCTCAGCGCTGTTTTCTTTTCTTTATAAATTGAGTGCCATATAATTATTTGATGCGGTTCATGATTGAATCCTTATGTTTATAAGTTGTCAACTATGTTTAAATAAGTTTGGAAACCAATAATGTGTTTTTTGCTATCTAAAAAATGATCCTTATGCAGTGTGTTTTTTCCTCTTTTTTTTTAACAATTTTTTTGTAAAAAGTTTTAACATTATTATTTGATTATGGGACTGTCCATATAGTCTCAAAGTATAAAAAATATGAATAAAACTAGTATTGAATGTTCTCCATTAAATAAAAATATAATTTAATAAAAATATATCAACTATGCTAGTGCTAAAGAGGATACCTTTGTTCAGTAAATGAGCTTTTATAAGTCAAAGTTAAACTTTAAGTAGGGCAATTTTAATTAATTTTTTTATCAACATTAAAGAGACACATAAAAATTTGTTTCCTAATGATAATTATTTTTTTAATTTATTTTTTGGGAAGTTTTGCACCCTCCTAAGTTTGGTGTCTTGGGCTGTCGCCCAGCTGCCCTCACCCTTAGTACGATTGTGAATATAAGTCCTACGAAAAAGCTTGTTTACTTATTAAAACCATAAAAGAATTGTTAGTTTACTTTTTTTTTTTTTTTAATAATGTTTAAAAAACAAATCATGTGATCTAATGTAAATTTAAATTTTAGTTGTAAATTTTTATCATTTTAGATGTCAATTTTTGCTTATCGTTATTAAGTATATCTCAAGAGTTTGATGACAGAATATTCGCAACAATTAATTCTTCAAAGGTTTCAGTTTTTTTTTTTAATTGTAGATGTTCTAAAAGTAATGTAATGTATTTAATCTAATGTAAAGAATAAATAAATAAAAGTAATGTAATGTATTTAATGTAAAGAATAAGTCTTTGTGATTATTGTAATTTTTCTTCTAAATTTGAAATAATTAGTTTGTATTTCTTTATTTTTGTACTCATAAAAATTGATTGACTGTCTCAACATGAATTTTTTATTTTTA
>NC_088927.1:20637500-20655000 GCF_038396675.1 Hydra vulgaris
GAGTTTTTAGGAGTTCTGGGGTTTTGTATGAAATAGTTCCGGTTTTTTTAAGCAAGTAAAGTAAACATATTTTTGATAATTTGTTGTAAGTTAGGACATTTTAATTATTGACCAGTTTAATGTTGGCACTATATTTATTTTTTCCTTAATACCCCATCAATATTTTGAGAGTAGAAGAATTTAGAAGGTTTTCTGTTTTTAAATACTGTTTATGATTTGATCATTATTTTTTCCACTCTATTTCTGAGATACCTATATAAATTTTATCAGGTTTGTTATGGGAAAATGCTACACATTTATAAACTATGTTTAATATTTGGCAGATACCATTCAAGGGGTAATTGCTTCTTTGTCTTCAATTGAATGCTAAATTTGTTTCTGAATTTTTTAAAATAATTGTTTTATTTCTGCATTTTAAAATTTGCTTTCGATGAGTCAAAAATAATTTTGCTAGAAGAACTTTTTGATAATCATTGATGGAAATTGGTATTTGCTTAATTACTTGTTTTATGTTTTATTTTAGTTTTATTTTATAAAAACTAAAACAATAGATATTAAAGTTAAATTTTTTACACAAAAAAATATCATTAAGTTTTTATTACCTGATTATCGCTGTAAGTGTGAAACTTAAAGTTGTCAATACAAGCATTATGAAGTTATTTGTTTTTATTTAACAAAGTTAACACATTTATGTTATGCCCTGATTTTATTTAATCTCATTGAGCACTCTTATTGAAGATACATGCAAGTACTCTTTTAAATTAGGTAAATCTTTTAACTTAGTCAGGTATAAAAATGAAACTATGTAGACATAAAAAAAAGTTTTTACTATTGCATTGCAATACATATAGTATATTTTATATATATATATATATATATATATATATATATATATATATATATATATATATATATATATATATATATATATATATATGCATAAATGTATGTATATAAACTAAAAATGAATCAACTCTTTTATTGACATTTAAGTTTTTAAGTATTGGGTTGGTGCTTAAATAAAAAGTTTTGTTTTAAAAAAATTTTAAAAACAAAGAAAAAAAATTCAGTAATTAAATTTTGTATTGATAATTCTGTAAGTGTCATTTACTTTTGTGGTTTATTTAGTAGAAAGCTAATTCAAAGAGCAAGGAGTTCTGTGCAGATAATCTTTTGGCATTTGCCATCAAGTTATCTAAATAGAAGAATTTAGCAATTGACTGACACGGTAGTTTGTTGATATGTTAAAGTTTCCAGTCTATGCGAGTTCTAGTGTGCAATATTTGCAATAAATTTGACAAAATAATGCTCATGTGGACATGATTAGGATTGACATGTGATTAACATTAATATGTGGACTCGTATTATCATGGTGGGTTGCAAAATTGTTTTTGGAATTAATTTTTTTTTTTTTTTTTTTTTTTTGATTACTGTGCACAGTGGGCCAGAATTCACTTTTACTGGACAAAATTCATAACTAATTTAATATTAGGGCTATATTGACTAAAATTAGGATGAGTAATAATATGATGTCTGCGCTTCTTATGAAGGTGTTATTTTTTTTAATTCCTTGCTATAGATACTAAATTTCGGATAGCAAAAATCTAGTTTTGGTATTAGCAGATATTTTTACGAGTGCTATGTTTACCAAATTTTACATAAGTACCAATATGAGGTCGCGTTTTTTAAAAAGTGAATATATTTTTTATTTAGTTGCTATGGATACCTAATTTTGCTTAGCAGCACCTAACTTTTATTAGTTGCATATGTTTTATTTGTGCTATGTACACTATTTAGCACCTGTTTTATTATGAGATCCTTGCTTGTGAAAAGCAAAACTTAGTTAAGTTTAATATGATTAACTAGTGTTATTACACGTGCTAATACACGTTGCTAGATAAACTTGTTTTCCTGTAGAAAAAAATTGTATTCTAGCTTAATTAATTAGTTTTTCTAATTAGCAGATTTTACGAGCGTCTACAGAATTTTTAAAATTTGTATGTTTATGTTGTTGCCATGCATTCACAATCATCAAAAAATCTTTGACAATGTAATCTACAAGTAGTACAAGCTTAGCAAACAATAATTCACAAGAATTTGAAGTTGACAAAGTTGCAACTTTTCTTTGTTTTTAATGATGATTCTTGAAATGATAATGTAGGTCTGCCGAGTTGTTTATTTTTACTATCCTTCATTAATGTGGTGTTAAAATCATTTTCAAGCCAAGCTGAATTCTTTATAATAAACCTTGCACCAGTTAGTTTACTTTGAATCCATCTCTTAACATAATCAAAATAAATAAACGAAAGACTGTTGAGTCAAATAAATTAGTGAATTTTGCTTCTTGTGACACTCATGAAGCCTTAATAAAAACAGAATTTCAACATCTAAAATGAATAGCCACAACTAAAGCAACCAAAATAGATTATTAAATCAATTTGGCTTGACAAGCGCTAAATAAATAAGAACAAAATTTAAATTAGGAGATAATTATATATATATATATATATATATATATATATATATATATATATATATATATATATATATATATATATATATATATATATATATATATATATATATATATATATATATTTATATATATATATATATATATATATATATATATATATATATATATATATATATATATATATATATATATATATATATATATATATATATATATGTATATATATTATTGTTCAGTGATACTTTTTTTTATGACTTAGACCGTATTATATGTTTTCCACGTTTTTTAAAATTTTGTGCAAATAAATATTTTTGAGCGCAATTACAGATTTTTTGTAAGGTAAAAGAGTTCAAACATAAAAGAAAACCAAAGTGGCGCCTAGTGGCAGCCAGATTTATGAAATTATTAAAGCAAACATATAAGCTTTAAAATATCTGAGTATAAAAGCAAGATGTAGCAATAAAAAAAATATATTGTCAATTAAAAACAAAAGTTAGACATTAAAATATAACAAATTAAAGATATTTAAATTTGCTATAAATATGTTAATGACATACCAATTTTAGTCTAACAACTTTTAAAATCTAGATAATATATAGAGTTATAATATAATATTTTAAAAAGCGCAAAGTTTTATGTAAATTTTGTTTATTTCCATCGATTTTTTAAACAACATTTTTTTCTTTATAATTTTTTTTTCTAATTTGCATTCGCGTCTACTTCAACCACTGCATTAGTATATTCATTAAAACTTTAAGTGTATATAAACAGTTTTAAATTGTTTTATATATAATGTCTTTATATAGGTTCGACACCATTTAGGCTTCAAAATTCTGATTTTGGTTTTTATACTTTTGTCCAGTCACTGGCCCACTGTGCAGTGGCTAGGTGGTCAAATGGCATTATGTTTTATCTTAATTATTTGGTGATTTTGTCATTTTTGTAGTTACTCCAGCAATAAAAAGTTCCGTTTGATATGATTTCCCATCAGAAAATTTTGCTTCTGTAACACCTAACACATCTAATTGTTTTCTAACAGTGTACTGTTTGTTTTTTTCAGGTCTTTATTTTGATGTTTTTTTCAGGTCTTCAATTTTGATGTTTTTTAAGAGAAGTTGTGATTAGGATGTAAAAACGTGAATTACTTTTAAGCTTAAATTACTTTACATAACTCATATAAAAATATATAATTTACTTACATTTAAAAGTAATTCGTCTTTTTTTTTACATAAATTATATAACGTGTAAAACTTAATTACTTAAGTTAAGTTTTTTATTAATTAAAAATTTTAAAATTTAACGTAATTTATTTTTACTAGTAAAAGTTATTTGCATCTTTACTTTAACTTGTAAATGTAACTTGCTTTTAATGGTCGCCTAAAATAATTTACTTCAGATAATACTCTAATTTTACTTCATGTAATACTCTAATTTTACTTCAGGTAATACTCTGATGTATGTGGGCAGTGTTTGTGGTGGGGCATCAGGAAAGGATTTTTTTTTCATGTATTTCATAAAGAGTAGTTCTATTATAATTAGGGGCAAATATAGTCAACATGGGGGTATATCAGTAGTGTAGAGACAGGCTCCCTGCCGCATGAGTGCTAATAAAGGCTGCTAAATAATTATTGCTTTTTTATTTCTTTTTTTTTGTTGAACAGAAATAGGTTAGTGGCTATAATGTAACTTTAAGGGGGGAGGAGGCGGCATAATCTCTAAACTATGGGTAGTTCATGCATGTGTAAACCTTTAAACCTTGACTAAGTCACTGTTCATTAGAGTGCGCTTTTTCTCCAGTTTTTTTCTTTGCATTTGTCTTTTCCAGTCAAGTATTTTGTTATGGTAATATGACGCAATATAACATTTTTAGTATTCGCAAGAAATACTAAACTGCTAAAACAGTTTTCAAAAAATTATAAGTTGTTTAAACTATCTGATATAATTTATATGACTAAAGGAGTGTTTATCAGATATAATCTTTTATTGCATTTTATATATAATCTGTTTGAAAAAAGATGGTAAGGGAAGCTGATCAATTTTCTACTATAGGTTGTGGGCACCCTAATAACCTCCTTTTTGTTGCGTTGGTGTCCAACCCGCACAAGGATGGTTAGAAAAATAAAATCAATTCAATTTTTCAATTAAAATAGTGCTTTAGTAAAAACTTGTAATTTTTTTTCTAATGTTAGTTTGACTTCACAAGTTGTTTGTCGGCTATCAGTTGTCCTGGAATCTTGCAAGTGATTTTTCACTACCTTCCAGACTACATAGAGCTCTGAAACTTCCAGCATTTGTGTAAATTTAATAAAAGTACACGTTAAATAGTTTTCAGAGCCAACTGTAGAACTCCACTTTTTTGAATCTCTTTTTTTTTTTAATTTTTCTTTATGTCAGACTTTACTTTGATTTTACTTTATCTTGATAGCATTTGTGAGGTGTCGATGAACATGCATGTTAAATTTGCTTCCGGGGCAAGGGAAACTGTACCCTTATTTTTTTCTCTAATATTTTGTTTTTCTTTAAAGTTGTGTTTTACAACTTTTTAGAAAGAAAGGTTATTGCAAAAAAGCTTTGAAAAGGCATTTTTTGGATTTATTTGTTTAGTATTAATTTTTTTGTTGGGAGGAAATAGGTTAGTGGTCCTGATAAAAGTTTACCGTAAAGGAGCCAGGCATATTTGTGGCTATGCTGCTTTTTGCTTTTCTTTTTCAGCATGGTTGTTGTCAGACCTGTCCCAAAGAGGTCTCTAATGGAGGGGGGGTGTATGTTTTTTTTGCCAACTAGAGACACACACACAAAAAATAAGTTCCTCAATATTTGGCTGCCAACTATACTTCAAAACTTGCCAACTGAAATGCTAAATGTTCAAGTGTGCTAACTCAAATGCATATATAACAGCTTGGGGGTGGGGGGGAGGGGGAACACCCTTTGTTCGGGTCAGCCCTGGTTGTAACAACCACTCTAACAGAAATATTAATTAACATACTTTTTTTTGTTTGTTCATTTGTTAATAGCGATCAATGTCTGTAATGAACTAATTTCAATTATTCTATTCCAGTCAACAGTCATTCCAGCTAGCCATTTCCAGAAATAACTTTCATTTTGGTTAGATTAGTTTTTAACAACAACCATGCTGAATAAAAGAAGCCAAAATACATAACTTAGAATAAAATTGTAAATTGCAGAGTCATTTCTGAAGCAAGAACAATAAACCAGACAGTCTTTTAAAAAAAACTTTTAAAGAACTGATTTAAATAACATCAAGATTAATTTAAAAAAAATAATAATAAAGTTTATAAAGTAAAAGTAGTTAACTTAAAAAATTTTACCACTTATCATAACTACAACAGCATCTTAATTTATTTAATATAGCGAATTTACTGGGGTGGTTCAAAAAAGCACACTTTTAAATTTAAATTATATGATCGATTGTGAAGTGTCTTGATGTTCTTTCATCATATAGATGAAATAACATCAAGTTCTTTTTTTTTTTCAGTAAATTTTTGTTACATTTTTACTTTGAATTTTTAAAAATTTAAAGTAGAAAAAGTTAATAAAAGTGCAAAATTTAAAATCAGGTCCGTAGCAAACTTTTTGTTTTTGATTGAGTATGTAACTTTATGTAAAAACATGAAGCAAACTCCAAATATTTATATATTCATGTTTATGTAAAGCTTTTCAAAAGTTTTGCGATAATCGGAGTCTGTTAACAATAAACCCCTAAAATGTTAACCTTTCTTTCATGGCATTAGTGTGAGAGCAACGAGTTTATAACATATATACATTTTTTTTGACATTTTAGACTAAATTTAAGTTCATTAACAAATCTCTAATATCATGCAATAACCTCTTAGTGTTCAAAAATTATGACCATATAAATTTTGAGCAACCTCCCCAATTTGTTAGGGAATTTAGGGGATTTAAAATATTATCATTAATTAAGTTATAAATTCGCCTGACAATTAGATTCTGTTCCTCATTCAAAAGTTCAGAGCAAAAGTTAATTTAACTCTTTTTTCGTGAATAATCAAATGATACGGACATAAATTTGTCAAAGGATAATGAAAAAATTAAGTTCTTATAAGTGACTTTAGCCTACAAGATCAGTTATATTTTTCAAACAATATTATCAAATTTTTCTAATTTAGTTTGGTCATTGATTGTTGTTTTTTTATTATTATTATATAAAGACGTTCTTTAATGAAGTGGCTGATTTTTAATTTTTATAATTATTTATTTTTCTAAATTTGCCGTTACAAATAATTACTTTGCTTTTGTAAAATATACAAATAGCAGGGGCAAGAAGAAGATAAAAATAGTCTTATTGCCAAGCCTCTAAATATCATTAAATATTACACTTAAATTAAATTTTGTCATTAAAAATTGATAATCATGAGTTTTACTGAAGTTTGAGTTTAATAAGTTTATTTTAGTTGACAATAATAGTTTTGTATTTTTTGGGAATATACCTGAAAAATTATTATATAGGCAACTGAAATGATAAACTCCCCTGCTTTAGTATGTTATTTTAGAAAAAGAGAAATCTTTTTCTAAAATAACATACTAAAACAGAAAAAATATTGCATAAATAACAGAAGTTTTCAATAATTTTATTTTTTTAACATATAAATAAAATGATTTAAAAAAATATTATCCATGAAAATATAAATTAAACGAAATACAAGATTTAATTTTAAATTGATTGAAGTATTGTCTAGTATTATACCATGAAGTATTGTCTAGTATTATACCATGAAGTATTGTCTAGTATTATACCATGTCAAAAGCAATGTAAAAAAGTTTTTCATTGTCAAAATTATTTTTTTTCATAATATTATACTATGTCAAAAATCAATGTAAAATAATTTGAAAATGTGGCGATTCCTTTTATCACCAAGCCAATTAAAATTACTTAATCAACAGCATCTTTAACTAATGGTATTATTAATAGTTATGTACAAATGTGGTCTTTTAATGTGTTGTTTAAAACCATATTAAACTCATTTAAAAACTTTATGGTAACCAATAATATAATGATGTTTACTTGTGTAAATTTTGAGATGTAATAATAATGTCATTATGAAAAACCAATGATTCTGGTTAATAAATATACTTTTATTTTAAATAAAACATACTTAAGTGCCAAACTTAAGTGTGTTCTTGGTTATATCACATTAGAATGTTTAGGAAAATGTTAAAAAAACCACCTAATTTGGTTTGAGTGTAAACTTTATATAATCATAACGTTTGAATCTTGAATTTTTTTTCTTTATACATGAAACTGCAGCTGATTTTTGTGGTTTTAAAAGATACTATTATACTCAAAACAATTTTCATAATAGTAAAATATAATATTACAACTATGTTTTCTTATATGGTATTGAATATAATAAGTATATTTTTTTTTATAGTTTCGTCAACCACCTGGCTCACCGTGCGTTGGCGCGTTATCGGTGTATTAATCGACATTTTTGACTTATATAACAACGTTGGACTATTTTAACAACTTTTTTACTATTTTATTTGGACTATTAAAAGAACGTTGGACTAACGTATTGGTAACGCATCTGTCCCAAAATTGAAAATAAATCACCTCTTCTTTTTATTATTTCGTATTTTGAAGATCCTTGTCTTTGAGTTAAAAAGCCGTTTAAGACTTTTAATGTGTTATGAAGTATCTGTTCGAAGGTATATAGTATTTTCCAGCCGGCATCTCTACGTTGTTTCAACGTTGAAATTTGGTTGAAGCGTTGTTTCAACGTTGTTCAACTATGTCTCAACGTTAAAACAACGTTACGATTTAAACGCTGTTTATTTAACGTTGTTTCAACGTTAAATCAGCGTTCAAAAAAAAACTTAATTATTAAAAAACCGTCCGTTGAATTGGTGCTTAGAGTAAAAATAGTTAAAGCGAAAAAGTAATAAAGCAATATTTTAATATTATGTGCAAAACAGAGGGTGTTTATGTGTGATATTTTGAATTTTGAATTTTCAAAAATGTTTTATTTAGTATTCAAATTTCTAATTGTTCTTACAACAAAAGAAATTAATGGCTTATTTAAGAAACTGGCGAAAATGCCACTATAATGCCACTAGAAGATAATTCTGCTCTGGCAGAATCATCTTCTAGTAGTGAAGAAGAGAAAAAAGTAATGACAATTCAAAATTTACACAAAATATCAGTTAAGTAGAAGAAGTCAAAATTTCGGAAAGCGATTATGAATGTGAAGAATTTCTTTATGATTATTTGTCTCAAAGTAACAATTACATTGTGTTTTTCTCAGAAGAAATTGAAAGAAACGATGTTTCTTATAACCATAAACTGGCGAAATGGCAGTAGGGCAGTATTGACTACCACACTTGCTTTCGACAGTAACTAATTTTGGAGCCTGAAGCGAAGTATTTTTATCTTTCAGAGAGGATAAGAAAAAAGGTAACAAAGTACCAAAATTAGATAAAGTTGATAAGTTCTCGGTGGCTGAAGGCAGTATGTTATTATTTATTTTTCAGTGAATTTTTGTTTAATTTTATTAGGTTTGTTAAAATATTTAGCAAATATTGTTTTGTGAAACTATTTTAAATTATAGAGTTTCAAAAGAGAGTGTTGTATTTTCTTACTGATATAAGAAATCCCAAAACACAGTGACCAAGCCTGATTATAATAGTGAATTTATAAGCCAAATAAAATATACTTTGTCGGTAGCTAAATTTGTTGAAGTGGACAAGATATTAGATGACTAAAAAAACACAATCATCAATCACAACTATTTATAATGAAGTTTGTTCAAAGCGGTAAAAAATTAAATTTTAGTTTCAGCACTCTAAAGATGATTTTTGGATTATAAAATTCTTGTGTGTAATTTTTTGATTATATTTATAAAATGAAAAAAAAACCCGTGTAATAAAAGGATAAATATTAGTAATTTTGTACATTTTGTATGTGTGTATATATAAATATATATATATATATATATATATATATATATATATATATATATATATATATATATATATATATATAGTTATATATATATATATATATATATATATATATATATATATATATATATATATATATATATATATATATATATATATATATATATATATATATATATATATAACTATATATATATATATATATATATATATATATATACCGAGCCCTAACCACAACTTTGATACTAGGGGGGCTATGGTTCTTTTAACGGAGGTAGGGGATAAAATAATCGTCAAAAATGTTCTACATACATGTTTTTCCCTGATAATTATAATTTTAAAAATTTTTAACCTCCCGGTGGTTACGGCTCTGATATATATATATATATATATATATATATATATATATATATATATATATATATATATATATATATATATATATATATATATATATATATATATATATATATACATACATACATACAAAATATATCAACTTGTTTTTCCGCGCAGCGGCCTTGTTCGTCAAGGTTCGTGTTTTGGAGTTATAGAGTTGAGAGAGGGTTAAAACCACTATTAAGTAGCCTCCTCATCTGTAGTGGCCTTCTCGGCCTTGAGGAGGTGAATAACAAAAAAAAAAAATATACATATATATATATATATATATATATATATATATATATATATATATATATATATATCTATATCTATATATATATATATATATATATATATATATATATATATATATATATATATATGTATATATATATATATATATATATATATATATATATACATCTGAGCCGTAAAAAAAAATTGTGAAAGTTATTTAAATTTATTATGCGAAACAGAAACATAACTAGTTTAACGGAAGTTTAACGGAAACGCAGTTTTCTAAAGAATTTTATGATTAAAATTCTATTCTCAATGTATAAAAGCTTTTATTCAGTTCTTTTAAAACGTAAAATTAATAAACAATGAGGAAAAGTATTTTTTTAGATAAAATAAAATATTTTTTACAATATTAGACAAGAGTGAACCTTATGAAGATCAAGAGATTTTAACAATTGAAATTATATACAAAAAATCTAAAATCGTTCAACTAAGCTGTTGTTATCGGCCTCCTACTTGAATAACTGAACACTAAAGCAATTTGAAACATGAAATTAATTAAGAATGGAAAAAATATTACATAGTAGGGGACTTTATTTTGGACTGTGTTGAGTATAATAAAAACCAAAACTTAAAAAAATCTTACAATGACTTGTTTGAAACGGGAACAATACCTAAAATAAATAAATCTACGAAAATAACAAATCATTCATCTTCCTTAATTGATAACAGTCTATCCAATGATTTTTTTATCAAGCTGCTTACAAAAGATATTGTAAAAACTGATGTCTCAGACCACTTACTTATTTTTTTTTGTATAAATGCAAATTATAAATTAAGTCTCCAGGATGATAAGACAACTATAAAAAAGCGTGCGTACAACTGGAGCAATTTTAACTTCAATGGTGTTATAAATCTGATCTACAATACTTTTTTTAAAACATTTAAAACCATATATGACGCAAACTATCATATTTGTGAAATAATCCTTAACGCCACAGACCTATCATGTCCTTGGATAACTATAGAGCTTAAAAAATCATCGAAAGTGAAACAAAAACTGTATATTAAATGTCTAAAAGCTAAATCAAGCATAATAATAATTACTTAACTTATAAAAATAACTTCGAAAAACTCTGCAAAAATGCGAAAAGATGTTAGGGAGGTGGGGGAGAAAGAAAGGTACAATATCAGTACCAAATGCAATGAAAATTAAAAATAATTTTTTTGAATGACCCTAGTAAAATTGCTTTTCAATTAAAATTTTTTTTTTTCTTTAATCGGAACAAACTTATCAAATAAAATTCCTTATCGTAATGACAAATCAATTGATGAATCTATAACATAACCTAATTCAACTTAAAATTTTTCAAACCTAACATACAGCTAACTTGATGAGGCATTTAAATTATTATAACGAAATAAGGCAATTGGGGCTGATTGCATTAATGGAAATGTTGTAATAGACTCCTTAGACGTTTTGAAAGATATATTGCTTAAAATTTGTAAATTACCTATTGCTCAAGAATCCTTTCCAGACTCTCTAAAAGTAGCAAAAATAACTCCTATTTTTAAATCAGGTTAAACAATTCTATTGAATACGCCATCTCTAACTACCACGTAGCATTTCTAATTCTTTTAGAAACTCTCATTATACATTAGGAGTATTTATTGATTTGTCTAAAGCTTTTGATACTGTCGATTACTACATTTTATTACAAAAACTAGAACTCCATAAAATTTGAGATAAACCCTTAGCTGGTTTATCCTAGTACTTGTAAGCAGTTTATTATTATCCAAGAATCTTCTTTGCCTTTTATAATAAATGTAACATGTGGTGTCACAGAGGGATTCATAGTTGAACCCCTGTTATTATTAAAATATATAAATGATCTTAAGCAAACTTCTATCTTAACCACTATATCACTTCTATAACCACTATTTCATAAACAGTGCAGAGCCATCTGGTAGTACAGACTCCATAAAGAAAAAGTTTAGTGCGTGTACACATAGTTTCCAGTTCCGTCGAATCACACCTGATGATATTGCAAAAATTACAGGATCTATGAATAATAAGAAAAAGACTAGTGGTGATATACCAACTTTTATGTTAAAATTTTATATTGTTTACTTTAAAGATAGTCTTACAGATTGCATAAATAATAGTATCTATGTTGTTGGATCAATATTAATAGACCTCTCAAAAGCGTACAACTATATCCCGCATGACTAATTGCTAAATTAAACGCCTATAGTTTTTATAAAGAAAGTCTTAATCTTTTGCAATCCTATGTTTGTGACCGTAAATAGAGGGAAAAAGTAGGTTTGTCTACCTCAAATTGGATGGATATATTATCTGGAGTGCCTTAAGAGTCAATCCTTGGACCTATTTTGTTCAATATCTTTATAAATGGTTTATTTTTATTTATTAAAGATACGGAACTTTGCAATTTTGCTGATGATAACACTATTTATGCTTGTGATTTTAGCTTTGAGAAGAAGAATTTTTCGTTTGCAAAAAGAAGCAACCAATACCATCAACTGGTTTCAGTAAAACTACTTGGCATAACAATTGATAAAGATCTAAAGTTTGGGGAACACCTTAAACAGTTATGCAATAAAACTAATTGTAAATGTTTTGCTTTTTCACGCATAAGAAATTTTTTATCCCGTGATACTGTTTAATGCCTTCATTTTTTCTAACTTTTCTTATTGTACCCTAGTTTAAATGTTTTGTTCAAAAAAAGATAACAAACAAATAAATAGAATTTGTAAAAAAGCTCTAAGTATAGTCTATAAAAGATTTGATTTGTCCCTGGACGAATTATTAAATTATGATAATAGTCCAAGAATCCAGCTAAAAAATTTGAGATTTCTTCTGATCGAAACTTTTAAATCTATTAATCGTCTAAATCCAATATTCATGAAAAACCTTTTTACTATAAAAAATCTTACGTATAGAATCCGTTGTGGCAAAAAAACTCATTCTACCTCCTAAAGACTCCATATATAATGATTCACGCTGTACATTATATAGAGCCACCTCGCTCTGGAACACTCTAAATAATGAGACCATGTCCGCAAAAAGTCTTGAGGTGTTCAAAAAACATATCAAGATTTGGTATGGTTATAATTGCGTTTGCAAAATTTGTCGTTTTTAAAATTTTATGTTATTTTATACTGACTTATATCTTTAGTTAAGATTGTATTACTATAAATATATATATATATATATTTTTTAAATTGAAACAATTGTAAATTTTCATGACATTTTTTTTTTTTTTAGGGAAATAATTGTAATTTTGTTTATGACATTTTTATGCGTATGTGTACTGTCTATAAAGTTAAATTTGTTGGTTTAAATTAGCTTTAGTGTTAACTAAAATTATTTCGTAAAAATCAACTTGAAATAAAGTTTTTAAATTAAATTAAATTGTTAGCTCATTTTGAAAATTTTTGTTATTATAGTTTTTGAAGCATCTACATGTGATTATTCTTCGTTTTTGCTTAGGGAAATTACATCTCAAGACCGAGATTAAGAGTTCATGAAAGTCGGATAAACCTATTTCAATTACATTCGATTGACAAAAATATTTTAGAGTATTTGTTAGGATGAGGTCAATTACTTTTGATTTATGTATGTTTTTAAAACAGGTTGGTACTTTTGTAGGAAATTTTAGTTTAAAGATAATACAAAGCTCTTCTATAAAATCTTTTTTCATCTCAGCATTAAAATCGCCCATGACTATTAAATGTTCATATTTTCCTGAAAATTAATCGAGATTTTTTCCGAGATTTATAAGAGACTGATTGATTGACGAGGTTTTAGGATTATAGCAGCAGGCATTCAACCATTTTCTGTTTCTTAAATTTATTTCTACAAAGAAGCATTCATAATTACTATCATCATTAGTTTTTGTTAGTATCTCAGAGGGTATGTATTCCAGTGGCGTAGCTAGGTAACCAAGAGCCCTGGGGCAAATTAAAAAATGGGGGCCGACTGCTATTTAAATTGATTAGGTTTTATCAAATAAAAATATGAAATATACAAATACTTTAAAAATACTAAGCTACTTACTCTCTTTTTTGTGCACGGCTGGGCAGGTAATAAAAATATTAAATAGTAACAACATAAATTACAATTAATACTTGGTGTAGTTTTGGCTAATGAAACGAAACAGAGAAGATTCAAGGGTTTACTATATAAAGGTTGGACCTACCAACTGACTAAATACAATTATATTTAAAATTTTTTCCTAGGTTTAGTTTTCTCAAAAGTATCAATGACTTTGTTTAAATCCATGCTTGATGCGGTTTTGTTTTCAATTGCTATTAGCGATAAATGTCGGAGTTGAGTTTGGCCCATCTTATTTCTTAAATGATTTTTTATCATTTTTAAATTGCTAAATGACCTTTCAGCTGCTGCAGAAGTGACAGAAATTGTAAAGAATTATAACATTGCTGTAAATACTTCTGTTAGGTCACATTCTAGCACTCCATATTTGCTCATTATTTCCTTACATAATTGGTGAACAGTCCATGTTTGATTTAGTTGAGGTAAAAGTAGATGGTAAATATTAATAAATTGAAGTAAAAAACTTATATCTGAATATTTTCTTTGAAATATGTCGCACTTTTGTAATAAAGTTGCTTCATCAACATGTAATAAAAATATTAGTGTTAGAAAGTCGAATATTACAGACTGCACTTATACCAATAAAACGTGTATCTAATTGAGATATTACATTATTGAAAGTCCTAATTTTAAATATTTTTTCTCGGTTTGGAAATTGGTGATCAGCAGCTAATTCATCAAAATGTTTTTTAATTTTTCTTTGCCTTTTTTCTTGAAAATGGGTATCAATACCATATTTTCTTGCAGTTTCACTGACTTTGCACTTGAATAATTCGAAATCATTTCTATAAATTTGCAACTTTGCTTTGGTCTCTGCTAAAATTTTACTCACCTTGCCAAATTGATGTCGCATTTTTGTAATGTTTTGGATGCATAATTGATGTCGTTCAATATACTGTACATGAATTCACAAAGCAATACAAACTCAAAACTTAGCATTTTTGTTTTAATACTCTCTGCTTCACTACGCTCATAATTATTAGGACTCTTTAAAATTATTTCTGATAATGCTTTAATAATATCAAAATAACAAAGTTCTATTGCAGATATTGCATTGACTCTACTGGACCATCTAGTTGGATTTAGTTTTTATAGAGTGGTGTCCAATTTGCCATTGAATTTTGACAGTAAATCCCAATGTTTGATACTGTTACTGAAAAAGTTATACAAGTCTTGCAACGTTGCAGAAAAAATCTGTATTTCCACACAACCTCTAATGGCATCATTTATCACTAAATTTAAATTATGAGTGACACAATGTACGTACTCTACGTTCGACTGGATATCCTTAATATGTTTTTGTACACCATCATACACACCACTCATCACACTGGCTCCATCATAGCCTTGCCCCACACATTTTTTTAAATCAATGTTTTTGTCGATAAATAATGTTGTCACTTGGTTGACTAAATCTACTGCGCCATGTTTGATGGCTGCATAAAAGCCTAGAAACATTTCTTTTACTTCTAAATCAATTGGCTATCCATTTTCCGATCTTGTTATTACTGCATACCTTACAACAATGCTTAGCTGATCTACCTTCGATATATCCTGTGTTGTATCCATTATGATGGCAAAAAACAGTGACGCTCTAATTTGTTATAAAAGTTAAGAGAAACACACTAATGCGCTACAAGTGTCGTTGGGTAATGACGCACATATCACTATCCGTCAAATTGACAACACTGCCAACCTACAGAAAGAATTTAGGGGAATTCCCTAAGCATAACTTTTGAATTTCTCTTAACTGAGTTGTCATGATTAAAGTGGGGTCACAAGTTGCAATCTGTCATATTTATTTTGAAAATGGGAGAAACTTCCAAAACTTCAGTTCAATTGAGATTTCTGGGAAGGATTCGAGAGCCCAAAGAGCTTGAGGGCTCCGGGGCACTGCCCCGCACAACCCCTAGGTTGCTACGCTGTGATATCTTCTCTAACATATAGCATTATTCCACCTCCGAGTTTTTATCAATCTAATCTATACAATTTGGTATAACCTTCAATGAGGAGTTGTGTTGAGGGAAAGGAGTGGTCAGTTTTAGTTTCAGATATCATTAGTATATCAATTTTATCTTGAGATATTTCCTTTAAAGGTTCAAATTTATTTCTAATTGAATTAATATTTATGTGACCGATTATTATTTTAGTTGGATGTTGACTTTTAACAGATTGCAGGTCTAACTGATTCGGGTTTGACGTGGTATTATTCGGAGCAACGATATTTAGCTGCTGCAATGGATTAATGCCAATCGGTGTAAATGTAATCGGTGTTTTTACCTTCGAAACTTTTTGGGTGGTTCAGGCAATTAACTCTGTTACCTCGGACGACAAAATAAGAGGGCTGATTAAGCGTGTTATTATTTTGTAGAAGATCATTTAATCTTTATTTTTTTTTTTATAATTTGTTAAATTTTGTTAGATCGGCAGAACTTCTTTCTGGGCGTATAAAAATATTATCAGTTTGTAACATACGAGAGTTTCTGATAGCTAGATGATAATCTTCTTTTGCTTTTAGTTCATCTGACGGAAAAGTCGATAAGGAAGATTGATTAAAGTTAAAATTTAATTTTGGATAGCGGTGTATTTTCGTGATTGAGTTAACGTTTAGGTCAATTTTTGATAAAGTTTGGGTAACGAAGGCTAAATCTTGATTATTATTTTCGTTGTAATTATTATTAGACTACGCAAAGGAACCCGAAAATAATGATATTATTTTTTTCATTATTCTTTTTATTATTCTTTGATTGATTATCCCTAATTAATTAATTTTTGTTTTAATTTGCAAGATTTTTAAGTTGTTGATTTAAAGCATTGTTTTTATTTGGTAACTTCTTACTCTTTATATATGAATCTTTAGAACTTCCTGTTTGTGGACTGATAATAGCATTCTCCGAGCCTAAGTTAATTATATCAGTTATGTTTTCTTTATTATTACTTTTCCTATTATGTAGCAAGAATGAATTATCTGATTTTAGTTTCCTATAAGAGCAGTTAGTGCAAAAATTATTTTTTGTAACCTCGATAGTAAAATTGGTTTCGTCATGGTTCAGTAAACCGTTCGTGAGTGATTTAATAATATCAGACTTAATGTTGTTTTTTATACTAGTACCAGATCAAGACCTAAAGAAGCGCCGTCGTTATTAAATATTTGTATGTTAGCAAAACTTGACTTAAAAGGTGATTTTAATGATTTTAAATTTGAGATTAATTCACCTACCATTTCATTGTGCTTAGATACAAATTTCTTTAAATCATTGTTTTCAGTCCGCAGCTCGACTAAACATTGCTTTACTTCTAAGTTAAGTTTATTAACTTTAATTGATGATGAT
>NC_088927.1:20662500-20675000 GCF_038396675.1 Hydra vulgaris
GGCCTCAAGTTCTAAGTTATACAAACATTGTTTGATAAACAACCAAAGAAAAATTCTATTCTTTTTTTCTTTGTAAGATTGAGTTTTTGCAATGGATCATGTTATTGTGCATATTCGCCTTCTAATATTTCAATGTCTACATTATTATTAATCTAAGATTCAGACATAAATAAATGAACACACACACACGCACACGCACACACACACACACACATACACACACAAAATTGCAATGATTGGAGTCTGGGAATAAAAAAGCCCTAAAATTTTGGCCGATTCTAAAGTTTAAACAACATTCTCTTAGTGTTTAGAAGTAATGACTAAATAAAGTTTGAATCCCCTAAATTTGAGAGGGGTTACAAATTTTATAAGATCATAATTTTTGAACGCTTTATTTATAACGATTATTTTATGAGATTTAGAATTTATCGATGAATACAAAATTATTTAAGAATGGCAAAAAAAATATTTTATCAACTTGTTGCGCTCTTTTTTGGGGCAGTTGTGACCAAAATTTTAGGGACTTTTGTTCCCAGACTCCAATCATCACAATTTTTTGGAAAACTTCCTTAAGTGACATAAATACAAACATAACTTTTTAGAGTTTGTTTCATGATAGGAAGTTTATCTCAAACATCAAAAAATGCCGAATCCTCGAATTTAATATATATATATATATATATATATATATATATATATATATATATATATATATATATATATATATATATATATATATATATATACACATATATAAATATATAGATATATATATATATATAAATATGTATGTATGTATATATGCATATATATATATATATATATATATATATATATATATATATATATATATATATATGCATATATGTACATATACATAAATATTTACGTAGATATATATTATAAATATATCTACGCTTATTTAATGTTTATATATAAATGTAAACATTGTATATACACAAAGACATGTATTTATATACATACTTGTATATATATATATATATATATATATATATATATATATATATATATATATATATATATATATATATATATGTATTATTATTAGTTTTTTTTTTGTACACTTTCAACGAGATAAGACGCAATTTTATTGCTGCTAAAATAAGTTTTTATATTTTGAAATAATTCAAAAATGGAAAAATCTTTAACAGTTGTAAAAGAATTTTTGGAATGTCATGAAAGCACTTTACTAAAAACCTTTGGAGATAGATTTGATATATTAGATGAAAAATTTGACTTTGAAATTGAAAAATTAGAAAACGAAAATGCTTTACTGAAGAGAGAAATCGCTGAAGTTACTAAAGCAATGAATTTTCAGAATGAATATAATGAACAAGTTGTTAAGGAATCAAATGACTTAAAAGTAAAACTCAATAGTTATAATTGTGTAATTGTGCAATTACACAATCGAAAAAAGACGACTTCTATTTACAAAAGCAAAAGAACTTCGAGCTGTGGGTAAGTTTGCAAAAATTATATATACCAAACTTGTAACGCGCGCCTCAGAAGTATAAGAAATTCTTTTAAATCTTATTTAATAGACAAAAAATGATAACAACAAAAATATATACAATGAAGGACTATGAATCACTTATTTTCAACTTCGGAAACAAATGCATTGGATCTGATGAAAACACAGATCCAGATGTTAATTATTTTAATGACTTAAAAATGGATTGTTTTTATAATTGTGCTAGTGACTTAAAAGAATTTCTTTCTAAAAATGGCAATGAAAACAAAAAAATCAGAATTGTCCACATAAATATAAGAAGTATGTACATAAAATTTTGAATATCTTCGACATATTATAGAAGAAACTAGAAACTATTTTTGATATTATTTGTTTAACGGAAACTTGGTGTTCGCAAAATGAGCTTAATAAGCATCTTCCTAGTTTTGAAACGATTTTATTAGAAAGACCATTGAATAAACGCGGCGGCGGAATTCTGATTTACGTAAAACAAAACATTGCGCATAACGCTAGGAATGATTTAGTGCGTTTCTGATGGGGATAAAGAAATCGCTATAATTGAAATTTTAAACAATAAAAGCGATAAGTTTAAAAGCAAAAGCATTCTACTAAGTTGTTGTTATAGACCACCTGGTGGTGCGTCAGAAAATTTAAGCTTATACGTAAAGCAAATATTTTTCATAAAGGTAACAGAAATGAAAAAAAACTTTGTAAATGGCGATTTAAATATGGATTGCTTATGATATAGAGAAAAGAAAAAAAGAAAACAATTTTATGATGAAATATATGTATCAGGAGCAATACCGCTTATCAACCAGCCTACTCGAATAACAGAAAACTCAATCACCCTAATCGACAATATTTTAACAACAGATGTATATATCAATGACATACAAAAAGGCATTATAAAATCAAATATATCAGACCACTTTCCCATTTTTCTAACAATCAACACAATTTTAACTCTTAACACTAATAAAAGTCAAACTATAAGAAAACGTATTTTCGACAAAAAAATTTAGAAACGTTTAAATATCAATTATCATTGTTAAACTGGAAGCATTTAAATTTTAATGAAGATATAAATGTAATCTATAATAAGTTCTTTAATACATTCCTCATCGGTGTACGATGCAAATTTTCCCGTTTACGAAATAACCTTAAAACCAAAAACCTTAAAAAGTCCTTGGATTACCAAGGGTCTTAAAAATTTAAAGGGTCTTCAAAAATTAAACAAAAATTGTAAATAAAATATTTAAAAACAAAATCTCATGCTAATTTACGCATACATAAAAACTACAAAACTCTATTTGAAAAAATTCGTAAAAACCTGAAAAAAAAATTATTGCTCTAATCTTATTACTAAATATAAAAATGACTCAAAACAAATATGGAAAATATTAAAAGAAATAACGGGGAATCAGAAAACCTGTTTAAATTTCTTTCCGAAAATGATTAAAGTAAACAATTTATTTTTATATGAACCAAATGAAATAGCGGAAGAATTTAATAAATACTTTACTGATATCGGTATTAGGCTGGCTGATAGGATTCCTTCTACAAAAATTTCCTTTTATAATTTTTTGACAACTTCAAATAATTTACTTTCTCCCCATGACTTATTTCTAGATTTATCAATTGAAGAGTTTGAAAGAGCTTTCAAATCTCTAAAAAGATACACAGCAATCGGTGCGGATGGAATAAACGGGAACATAATTATAGATTTCTATAAAAGTTTGAAAAATATTCTATTTAAAGTTTTCAAAACATCTATACAACAAGGGATTTTCCCTGACCAATTAAAAATTGCCAAAGTTATCCCGATTTATAAAGACGGAGAAAAATCAAACGTCAATAATTATCGCCCTATTTCTATCCTTCCGGCGTTTTCAAAAATTTTAGAAAAAATTATCTTTAAAAAGACATACAACTACCTGATTTCGAATAATTTACTTTATAAAAATCAATTCGACTTTAAAAAAAATAGTTCAAATGAACAAGCCATTATTCAGTTTACACATGAAGTCTCAAATTCTTTTTCTAAATCACAATATACACTTGGTGTTTTTGTCGATTTATTAAAGGCTTTTGGTACAGTCAATCATGATATCTTACTTAAAAAACTTGAGTTCTACGAAATTAACTGGTAAATTGATCAAATGGTATCAGCTACTTGTCAAATAGAAAGCAATTCGTCTACCACTGAGAAAAATTGCTTCCTATTGATTTTCAAAACATTAATTGAAATAAAATGTGGTGTTCCACAGGGTTCTATCCTTGGTCCACTTCTCTTTTTAGTATACATCAACAATCTAAGTAAGGCCTCAAACTATATGAGCATCGTTTTTGCAGACGATACAAATTTATTTTTATCAAACAAAGACATTAACAAACTTTTTTTAAGTATGAAGAAAAAACTTATAAAAATTTCTTCTTGGTTTAAATGCATCAAACTAACATTAAATATTGACAAAACAAAGTGGATCCTTTTCCACTCCTAAACAAAAAACGTTTTTTGTTTAATGATTTACCAAAACTTTATATTGATGAAGTAGAAATAAAAAAAGATTCCGTTTTAAAATTCCTAGGTATTTATCTTGACGAAAATATAACATGGAAAACTCATATTAATTATATATCAACAAAAGATGCAAAAAGTATTGGAATCCTCAATAAGGCCAGAAATTATTTAATTAAAAATTTAAAACAACCATACTACTCATTCATTCATAGCTTTATAAACTATGCAAATATTGCCTTGGTAATTACAGGTAAAATTAAATCACAATGTCTTTACTGACATCAAAAACATGCAATGCATATAATATATATATTTTTAAATTGTTTTTCAAATTCAAAACCTTTGTTCAAAGAAATGAATGTACTAATAGTTTTTGAACTTAACTTGTATAATACTTTATGTTTTACGTTTTGATGAATGAACAACCCTTTATAACATGTTTTTAAAGATCTATTTACCTTTAAGTAAAGAATAAGTAAAGAATAAATATAATTTGGAAATAAAAACTATTTAAAAGAACCCTTTTGTCAAACAAAGTTTAATCAATTTTGTATAGATTATTTTAACCATTTATCATTTCAAATGTTTTGGATTTTCATTTTGTCATAAACTACTTGTATTATTTTATATAACATTTATATTGTAATTTTTATATGGATCCGGCGACAAGATCGTTATGATCTTCTCTTCCAGATTCCAAGTTTATATGTCTATATTACATGTTCACGACATTTAAATAATGAACCAAAAAAAATATATATATACATATATATATATATATATATATATATATATATATATATATATATATATATATATATATATATATATATATATATATATATACATACATATTTATATATATATATATATATATATATATATATATATATATATATATATATATATATATATATATGTATATATATATATATTTATATATATATATATATATGTATAAATATATATATATATATATGTATATATATATATATATATATATATATATATATATATATATATATATATATATATATATATATAGTGAATATATAGATATTATATATATAAATGTTTATATATATATATATATATATATATATATATATATATATATATGTATATATATATATATATATATATATATATATATATATATATATATATATATATATATATATATATATATATATATATATACATTTATATATATAATATCTATTTATATATATTTATATACATTTATATATATAATATACATTTAGATATATAATATATATTCACACATATATAAATATATATATATATGTATATATATATATATATATATATATATATATATATATATATATATATTTTATTATAACAAAGTAACACTTTAGAATAAATGAGTAAAAATTCTTCTTAAATAACGTTTTTATTTCACTCATCCACAGTATACATAAAATATTAGGAAAAGTATCGGTTTGTCTAAATTTTAAAAATGAAAAATGTCTCATCTACTAGCAACACAAATCTCATCTACTAGCAACACAATATCTCATCTACTAGCAACACAAAAAGTATTTACCCTGTCAATACCAAATTAATTTTTCAAACATTTTGAAATTGCCAGGATGAAAGTATTGGTCATCTTCTGAAAATTATTGTATTATTTGTTGTAGTATATTGACTAAAGTCAGATTAGATTGTGTGAAAGTAATTTAACGTCTAGATTCCTTGACCTATACACAACTTTGAAGATTCATCAGCTTAGGCTAGGAGACAACTTAAAAGATTGCAAAATATAATTATATAGGTTTCACACCAGTGTTTCAACATTTTTTGGGTTAGGGCAGGGGTTAAAAAAACAATTTTAAATTTTTATGCCATCGATTTCCTAAAAATGATTTTTTACAACCCAATGCCTTTTAAGACGTTAACCAGTTTTGCAGATCAGGAATTTGTAACATTGTAGTACCATGAAGAAATTAAAAAATAAAAAAAAAGGAGTTAAAGAGGAGATTTGATCAAATTTCAAATTTTTGGATGATAAAAGAGGGTTTTAGAGAAGGTTTTTTAGAAAAAAAGGACTTTGACAGCTTTGACAGCAAAAAACTCACTTTGACAGCTTTTGATAATATACAGCAACATAACTTCAATTTAACGAATATAACTTTTAATAATATAATCCTAAAGCTGGAAACTTTAAACAAATAAAAGTACTAAAAACTGGTCTAATTTGTTTTTGAAACTGTTTACATTTGTTGACTTGACAACTGCTAATGCCTTCCATAATTTTGTTGTGTTTCCAATTGGCTGCTCTGTTTATTACGAAATCATATCTAGATGTAAACTTAATTCATTCTTTATTGTATTTCTAATTAGAACCTCTACATTATTTTGAGAATATTGGTTTTTGTAGTTATACTTTTTTAATTGAATAGAAAATCTTGACTATATAAAATTTTTTTTTGTTTTTTGCGTGAAATATGTTATTTTTTGTCTTATGAAGGGAACTGTAAGTATAGAGTAGTTAGTTTAGCTGCAAACTTTAATTTGTTTAAAAAGAGTTTGTTAAAGAAACTTTATTGTTATTATTTAATGAAGTCTTTATAACTATACTAATATTTTTTATGCTTCTTTTTGTTTATGTTTATTTACATACATCTTTGAATCTTATAGGAAACAGGACTCTTTGAGCATTAAAAAGAAGTTATTAAGTTCCCTTTATAAAACAAAAAATAATATATTTCACACGAAAAACAAAAAAAAAAAATTTTTTTAAAGTTTTTTTTCCAGTTTTAACAAAGTATTGAACTTCATATACAAAGTCTATTTTGTCTCTAAACAGTAACAAATTCTTCTCTTGCTAGACAGTTTTAATATAATAATTTGATTAGGACATACCTTTTTTTACAGACAGCACTTTCCAAAACTCAACGCTTCTCCCAATGCTTGCATTTCTTTTCAATTTTCAAAAAAAAAGAAACATAAAAAATATTAGTATACTTATGAAGACTTCATTAAATAATAACAATAAAGTTTCTTTAACAAACTTTTTTTAAACAAATTAAAGTTTGCAGCTAAACTAACTACTCTATACTTACTGTCAATAAAATAAATATGTTTAACAATCGTTTAAAATTCTAACACTATTAATAACGCAATTTTTAAGAATTCTTTTTAACATTTTTATACCTCTTTCTCAAGCGGTGTTTTCCCAGAAAACTTAAAAACTTTCTAAGTTATATCTATTTTTAAAACTGATTCAAAACTATTTATGCCAAACTGTAATTTCCTTTTTCAAAAATTTTCCAATTTCATTGATAAAATTTTTGAAAGGCTAATGTTTAACCACTTATATGAATTCTTCAATGGAAAGAAACTGTTTTTTGAACTACAATTTGGTTTTCAAACAAACTACTCTACATCACTTGCTTTACTAAGTCTAACAGAAAAAATACCACATCCAAATGTTCCTTCATCCTCTGGATGAAGGAACATTTGGATGTGGTATTTTTTATCAAACTTCAAAAGGCTATTGACACTGTAGATGTTGACATCCTACTTTATAGGCCTATCCTACTTTGGTGTTAATGAAGTTCCAAACTCCTGGTTTAAATCTTTTCTTACTAATAGAACTCAATTAGTATCCATTAGTAGGGTAAACTCAAACCTAAACGATATCAAAGTAGATGTTCCTCAGGAATCTGTCCTCGGCTCTTTTACTGCTATATATATATATAAATGCCATGTCTAAAGCTTTAAAATTTTGTAGAATCCTTTACATATGACACAAACCTTCTTTATTTTAATAAGTCCTTAAAAAACATCAACAGACACATTAACAATAACCTTAAAAAACTAAGCAATTGGCTAAATGCCAACATAATTTCCTTTAACTCTAAAAAAACTGATTTAATATTGTTTAAAAGTCGTCACAAAAAATTAGACCAGCAGCTCAAAATTAAGTTGAACGGGAAAAACTTTGGTGCAAAAAATTTGTAAACTACTATGGCATGAAGCTAGACAATAACTTAGCCTGGACTTATAAAGATATCTCTAAGAAGTTGAAAACATCCCTTACCATTCTGTCAAAGCTAAGACGTTTCATACAACAACAAAACTTTAAAGTCTATTTACTTTGCTTTATTTCACTCTTACCTCACAAATTGTTTTCTATCATATAATCAAAACATAAGTGAATCATCATAATTCTCTCATGCAGAAAAAAACAGTCAGGATTATTAAATTTCTACTAAAAATACCATTCACATTTCGTAACGCACTACAAATTTTAAAATTATATAGTATAATCAAAATTGAAAATTGTTTATTTATTCACAGCTGCCGAAACAAAAAGCTACCTCGAATATTAAACAAATAGTTTACTCTTTCCGGTGCAACAAGCTGTTAACTCACAAAAAAATCTTGTAGAGGTGCCCTGAGTGTGCAAACATATAATACAAAATCCTACAGTAAACATTCCTTTAAATACTCGGCATTAATGGACTGAAATCAACTTTAAAATAAATCAAAAACAATTCCTCTTTTCCCTTTTTTACAACATTAAAAAATATGTCCTCAAAACTAAATTAAAATACTAATTGCTACATCATGATAAATAGAAACAACAATTGTATCACCGATGATAAAAAATATATCACTATAGAAGATAAATAAGGTATAAATATGAATATCGACTAATAGCAACCTTCTGTGGTGTATTATTTGTTTTATTTGTTTTAGTTTTGTTTTGTTTATGGTTGCTCTCCTCTATTTAGCCAGGCTATATGAGAGTGAACCATCCAGAATGTAGAATTTGTATATATTTTTTATAGCTTATAACATGCTTATGTAAAATATCTATATATCTGGTAAATATATTGGTTCTTGTTGTTTCAGTTTATTTAAGGAAAACATGGCTGTTTTCCTCATGTAAGTAAAATAAAGTGCCTGAGGTATATCAAACTAAAGGATTAAATAATCTATAATCTGTGTTAACTAACACGAAATAAAGAAACTTATAGAAAAAATTAACAATAAAAAATTTACTAAAAAATTTACTCTTGCTGTGATTATGGATTTTTTTTCTGATTTTGCATATTTAACATTAGTGACAGACTTTTCTCGAAAAACTCCCCTTAAATAAGAGACTGCCTAAAAAGCCGATTTCTAAAACGCCGAAAGCCGAAACGCCAATAACAATGGCGTAATAATAGACATGCGAAAACCTTAAAAAAAAAGACAATGAAAAGTTACGGATCCCCGGATTTTTTATTGCGCATTTGTAAATGCGAAAGTTTAAAAGGACAGAAGAAAAAGCCTAAATTAGCTTTTTTTTCTGTCCTTTTAATCTTTTGTGAATAAAAACAGAACAAGAGGAGGAACAAAAACTAATGTTTATAAAATTATTTATAAATTTGTTTGCTAATTTTATAATTAGTAGTAGTATCGAGAAGATTTGCGTAAAAGTTGTTCTTTTTGATAATGACCAGGGTAAACCATAAAGCAAGCGAATTCTCAGATAAATAACTACAAGAATACTGTATTAAGAAAAAAACCTTTGTTGCTGTGTAAGAGAACCAACCGGTACACTACAACAATTTGAGGCAAACCTTGTCTTCAAGCAGAGAGCATCTCTTGTGATATCAATTCTTGATACAAGATGATGGCAAATATTATATGTGGGTCTCAAATTTATGTAAAAATGAATTCTTACACACTGAGCAACATTGACGCTAGATATCTTTGAAGGTCGACGCCAATAACTTGCGCCTTTTACGAATCTTTTCATGCTATTGCGAGTGATGTTAAACAGATCAGAACATTTTAATATAATGCAAATGACAGAACAAAATGAAGTTTTTAGATATTTTGGTCTCATTTAACAGTGCAAGACTTTTTAGAAAGAGTTAATTTATATGTCCTGGTTTTAAATCACACCAATTATTTCATTGAACAGAAAAAAGCTACATTTAATTTCTTAAGTACGCAGACAACTAATTAATAAATCATCTCTGCAGTACTTATTCTAAAAGATTCAATCAATGGATTAGTCACCTTGATTATGCCCAAAGGCCTCAGAACAGCAAACTTGACAAAAAAACATTTGCAGAAAATTTAGATGGTTTTTAGTTAGAATTTTTTTTTATTTAGTAAGGTATCAAATAAAAAATTTGAGTGTTGTAAAATGACATGGCTTTGAAATGCTGTTACTGTGCTCATATGAGCAGTAAGGGTTTAAGTCATCAGAGAGACCTAAATAGTATACGGAACTGTATTTATCCAGAAAAATTTCATCCCTTTAAATGACAGTTATTAGGCTAGAGCCATCGAACCTCTTTTTTCTAAATCACAATTCTAATAACAGCGCCACGGTTTCTATTTATTAAAAGCCACCTATATAGAAATATTTAATAAAAATAAGAAATACAAATTTATTTTCATTTTATTTAAAAATGTTACCAAATGTTAAAAAAAACACTATGAGGTTTCCTAATACATCGACCATTTTTCTGTCGTAATATTTAGATATCAATCTCATGATTTTTTGTAAATGAAAAACATTTATTTTTACCATCTTTAGATAATTTTCTCGGGTCAATACCTTGTTCAATCAGCCCAAAACAAGTAAGAGTTATAACGCTTCATCAGGAATTACTGAAACAATAAATTTATTGGTTTAGTAATATTATTGTATTTATATAATGGTGAGGACGGAGGGAGAAAAATTAACACAGTTAAATTATGTGTTAATTAAAAGCTGTACTCTCATATTATATTAGAGAGATAATTTTTTAAAACCTATATTGTTACCTTCTAAATAAATTGATGATATCGAGTGCACTAGTAAGAAAAGAGTTTCTCAAAAGTTTCATATAAAAACTTTTCCATATTTTGGAACACTGTTAAATAAAAATGAATAAACTGCATAAGAGTAAGAAAACCCAATTTACTATATGAAACATAATTCTTAATTTTGGAACTGAGAGACTAATATTGTTACATAAACTATCCACAACATGTAATACACAACTAGCTTTATAATAAAGGCCAGCATTTACCTGATCATTTAAAAACTTTTACCGCCCATATAAGTAATATCATCTTTCATCAAGTCGATTGCATAATGATCTTAATGTACACAGGAGCAATGACAAACAGTTTCTTTAATGAATTCAAGCAAACTTTACTGGTTCTGCTGATATATTATAACTATCACTATTTAGTATCTACAAATAAGTAAATATTTTATAATATTTAATAATAAGGTTGAATATATTGGATTGAATCTAAAGGATTGAGTTTAAGATAATTATTAAATCATCAATTTATATGTAAATATATATATATATATATATATATATATATATATATATATATATATATATATATATATATATATATATATATATATATATATATAGATATAGATATAGATATAGATATAGATATTACATCTAAATATTTAAATGTTCTCTTTATGATACCTAACATTCTGTTTGCTTTGCTAGTTACTGAATCAGCTTGTGAGTGCCATTTTAGATCCAATTGAATCATTATACCTAAATCACGTTCAGTTTTTTTCCGGATATACATAATTTTGCATTTTTTATAATTAAATTTTGTGAGTCAGATAGATGACTATGAAATTATATTAATATAATTTTGAAGGCTTTTAAATTATTCAAATTTTTTATGTTTATTGTTTTACTAATATCAGCGTAAAGTTTGATTATCAAAAGTCTTTTCAAAGTCTAGATGTAACATATCAACTGTGTGGCCATTTTCTAGAGCATTTGTTATAATATCAAGAGTTTCAAATAGGTTTGTTGTGCAGCTTTTATTTTTTCTGAACCCATGCTGATTTCCATTTAATAAGCTGTTTTTTGTTAGATAATCCATAACTTACTTTGGATATAAATATAATATCTAAATTTGAAGACATTACAAAGAAATAATAACAGACAAAGAGAATCGTTACAAACCAATTAAAATTATAATACAAATTATGATATCGTAAATAGCAAAAAAATAAAGATAAAATTATAAGTAAATAAAAAACAAAAAAAAAAAAGCAAAAAAAAAACAAACAAAAAACTAGATAAACAAGTTTATATTATAATGAACAGTTTGTTTATTTAAGGATGGGTTTCCCATTTAATATGGAGTGTTTCTTTAATTTTCAAATTGTTTTTTTTAGAAGCATATCCAACTATTAAAAGAGAACAATCTTTACAAGGGTATCTTTGGAAACTTAAAAAACATAATTGTTTTGAAAATGTTTACAATAAAATTTATCCGGTTGCTTCACAAACAGGAAGAATTTATGCTTTACCTAAGATGCACAAACTCAATAAAGTTTCTTCTTGATCGCCTTTCAGACCAATTAATTCAACAATTGGGACATATAATTATAAACTTGCCAAATATCTTTCTGATTTATTGTCTCCTTATGTAACTAAATTTTATTCCACCTGTGGCTCTTTTTCTTTTGTTAAG
>NC_088927.1:20682500-20700000 GCF_038396675.1 Hydra vulgaris
GAAAAAATGAAAATTTTATGTTATGCATGGTTTTGAAAATCGGCAACAATAAAAAAATTCTAATAAAATAATGCAAAAGTAAATGTGCTGAAGATCATGCACTGTATGTTTTAAGTCACTAAGCGTTTTTATAAACAAATTGTACGTGAAAATGCGTTACATTATTTTATTTTTGTAAACAACTTTCGTATTTACTTCATTGTTATTAATCGAATTACAATATAAAGTAAAATTGTATTGAAGTTTTTAACTAATTACAAACCATTAAATCTATTTAGATTGAATACAAAAATTGAAAAAAAAATTGTAAAAGATATTGGGAAGAGAAGGTTTCTCAGATCAAGCAAAAGCAAACTTTTTATCATAAATGAGGCTAAACCAGCTTTTGCATGTACATATCTAATTTAAAAAAATTGTTTTGAATTTTAAACTTTATGTTAAAAATTAGAATATTGATTTTTTTTTTCTTAAGGTCTTCAACTCCCTACTGGAATGGATTTTCTTCAACACATTGCCTACAGAAGATCACTACTTCCTCATAATGTTAAGAAGTCAACAATTTTATCATGCCCTCCTAACAAGATTCAGGGTTACAAGAGATGTGAAGTAGATGATTCTGATTGCATTTTGGGCTTAATTAAAAGACCATGGCTTAAAGCGGGATTTCAAGTAATGTCAGATAAAAATATTATCAAGAACCTAATGAAGATGGACAAGAAGTATTCAGATTTGAGTAGAAATAAATACAGAGGATCAGCTAGAGACAAGGTTAATCAAGGGGAGTTTATTTCATTTTTGAAAAAGCTGTTTTGGATTGGTTCTACAGATTTAAAGAACCAAATTAGGAAGGATAAAAAACGCTCAGATAAAGATAAGCACGATGATTTAACTTTTTTGGAAGACCAGGAAGGACCGAGACATTTTAGTTTGAGATCAGAAGATAGAAAATTTAGCAAAAAGGTTTTATGTTGTTTTTAGTGGTTTAATTTGACCTTTTTTATTAAAATTTGCTAATTTAACATACATTATTTGTTAATACACATACACCATGTTAAAATAAATTTTAGGTTTCTGAAGGTGTGAGGAAGAGAACAAGGCTAGAAGACAAATCTCCTAAGATTGGCGCTACCTCAGAATTAGACTTGAGTTTCACTGACACTAGCGCTGATTCTGATTCAAAACTTGAACCCGAAGTTTGGCGTCATAGAAGAGCAGATGATTGTAACATTACTGCCAAAGTCCCTATGAATATTTTTGATGAAAATGTATCTTTCATAGCTACACCAAATGATATCTCCCCGAATGTCTTACAAAAAGTAACTGGAGCAATTCTTCAAGATTGTGGAGTTGATATCGCAAAATGCAAAGCCAGTGCTTCAACTGCATTAAGGAAGATAAAAAAAACTGCCAAGGATACCGCAGAAATTGCTAAATAAGATATAAAGAAGACCGTGGAAAAAAGCTGCTGTCCCTGTATAATTCATTTTGACAGAAAGACTTTGTTTGAAATGAATCAGGAAAAAAGACTGAAGAATGAAAGATTAGCTGTGCTCGTTAATATTGAGGGGCTGTCGCATCTTCTTGGAGTACCTGCCTTGCCGTCTTCTTCAGGTGAAGATATGTATATAGGAGTCATGAAAATACTAGAAGAATATGACCTCATTTCAAAAGTATGCGGAGTATGCTTTGATACAACTTCAAGTAATACTGGTTCTAAGAAAGGATCACTTATTAGGATTGCAAAAGAGGTAGACAAATATCTTCTTCTACTAGCATGTAGGCATCATATCATTGAGCTTAGAATGGTTCATTTCTGTGAAGCAGTGATAAAAGAGAATAGCGTAGGGCCTGAAAATCCCTTATTCGTAAAGTTCAAACATATGTTTGAGAACCCTAAACTCAAATACGACAAAAATAACCTGACAAAAATAACCTGATTGGAAAACCGTTGAAGGAACAGTTTTGAAGGAAGCTGCAAAGAAAACTTTAGATTACTGTGAGACCTATATTACTAAAAAACGCAATATGAGGAATGACCGAAGAGAGTTGGCTGAACTAACCATGCAGTATTTATCCCCTTCTGCACATTTCAAGTTAAAGAAAACTGGAGCTGTTCTTCATGCTAGGTTTTTAGGCAAGAGTTTATACTACCTTAAACTTCAGCTTTTGTGCAAGCAACTGAAATTTGTGCAATAAAATGATAATCTACGCGAAGATTTAAAACTCATCTGCGAGTTCATAGTATGTTTTTACACAAGGTGGTACCTTCAAACACATAAAGCGATTCAATCTCCTGTGTCTGATCTTGATGCAATCTTTCAGATGAATGAGTATAAGAAAGTTTGCTCCAATCCGGAGGCAGTAGACGCTGTGTTAGCATCTCTTTATAAGCATACATGGTATCTTGATTCAACGATTATTCCCTTGGCTCTTTTGGATAAAAATATTTCTATGGATAAAAAAACAGCCATTGCAGATGCTTTGCTTTCCTTCCAAATGCCGGATCCAGATTTTTTTAAACATAGAAGCAAAGAACGAATAGCCGAGATTAATATCATAAATAATATGAAGGTACCAACTCTCTCTCTTTTGGTTAATGAGTTTTCATATTTAATTTTTTCAATGATAGGGTTGGATAATCAGAGAGTGAGAGACTGGTTGTCACTTCCACCCCAATATTGGCACACCAGTCTTCGTTTAAGAATTTTGAAAACTTTGCCAAAATGTTAATTGTTGTCAATGATCATTCCGAACGAGCAATCGGAATGATGCAGCAGTTTGTGCAAAGATACGAAAATGAAGATGACAAGCAGAACAGACTTTTAACCGTCGACAAAGTAAGGCCAACTTTCAAAGTTTTTGGTGTGGGAAAAAGTAATATTACAAAAAAAAAATCAGAAAGCCTGATGTCACTCTCTAAACTAAAGAAGAGGAAATTGTAGACTCAGGAAATTGATGTTCATTTTAAAATACTTATTTCAATTAACGCATAATTTTTGTCTTGAAAGTATTTGTAAAGATTTTTATTAAATGGTAAATTACTTGTTTAATAGAAAATAGTTTTTTTTTTTGTTGATAACATAATTTGCTGATTTCATAACCACTTGCGTAACTTAAACTTTTCATTTTTTGATTTCTTGAATATCGTTTTAACCGAGAATATGTAAAAAAAATGATGACATACCCTTTTAAAATGAAAATATAGATAACAAATAACACACAAAAAAAAAAAAATAATAATAATTTTTTCATTTAAATCCCCCTGAAACACCCTGAACACACCCTATTTTTCCTTTTTTGAAGAACAATTTCTTAACAACTTTTGTCTTGAGGGGGACTTAAAAGTCACCCAATTGACCTAAAAAAAATTTTTACTAAGTTTTAGCATATTAGCTCCAACTTTAGCTGGGTATGTACTTCGTTTTCAAAAATTCCCTCAAAATGACTATCCCTAATATATATATATATATATATATATATATATATATATATATATATATATATATATATATATATATATATATATATATATATATATATATATATATATATATATATATATATATATATATATATATATATATATATTATTGTTCAGTACTACGCTTAGTATGAGTAAGATCGTATTATATGTTTTCCGCGTTTTTTTTAAATTTTGTGCACAGAACATTTTTTAGCGAAATTACAGATTTTTTGTTACGTAAGAAATGTTCAAATGTAAAAGGAAACTAAAGTGGCGCCTAGTGGCAGCCAGATTTATAAAATTATTATAGCAAATATGTAAAAGCTTTAAAATATCTAAGTATAAAAGCAATATGTAGCAATAAAAAAATATATTTTATCAAATAAAAGCAAAAGTTATACAATTAAATATAACATAATAAGCGTGTTTAAAGATGTTACAAATATGTTAATTACTTACCAATTTTAGTCAAACAACTTTTAAAATCAAGATAAATTATAATATAATATTTTGAAAAGCGCAATATTTTATATAAATGTTATTTATTTTCATCGATTTTTTAAACAACATTTTTTTCTTGATAATTTTTTTTTCTAATTTACACTTGCGTCTACTTCAACTACAGCATTAGTATATATATATTAAAACTTTATGTGAATATAAGCGGTTTTAAATTATTTTATAATATCCTTATAATGGTTTGAAATCATTTAGACATCAAAATTCTGAATTTAGTTTTTACACTTTTGTCCAGTCACTGGCCCACTGTGTCACGTTAAATAAGTAGATCGTTAAATAAGTATACAAAAAAATATTCTGCGCATGCGTTAGTTTACGGATACTTGTTTAACGTATTTTGTGTGTGTGTTAGTTTACCTCCCTATTTTTGTGTTAACTTACCTACTTTAGTTGTGGTTACAACCCTCTCTCAACTCTATGACTTCAAGACACAAACCATGATGAAAAAGGCCGCTGTCCGGTGAAACAAGTTGAGCGCGGTACCACCAGGAACGTGATGGTGATCGAACTCAGAACTTCTCGCTTATAAGGCGAGCGCTCTACCACTACACCACTACTGCGCTACCGTTGAATGACACTCTAGACGGGTGTTATTGGACAATTTTAGCGGTGTTATGTGTATAGCACAATTATAATAAACTGTGACCTTAACTTAGTTTACTTTTTTCTACCATGTAAATGTTTTAAATGAAAACGACATTAAAGAAGCGACCTGTTTTTGTGCCAGAAAAGTACTTATAAAATGCATTTATCAATATATGTCAATAAATGGATTGATAAAATGAACTCTAAATGAATCTTTGAATCATATGAATGTTAAAAATGTTAAAACAGTCATGACATCGACATGTCAGAATAGTCTATGCTTTCACAATATTCTAAAAAAAACTGATCAAATATCTTATTAAAATAAAAATTACATAACATTTTTAAATACTACTTTTGTCGTAGTTATAATAGTAGTTATAGTTAACTGCAACTGAAACAAATGTATGTAAATAAAGAAGTGACTTTTTTAACTGTACCTGTTAACTATATCTTATGTCAATAATCCTAGATGATAAAATGAATAACTGATGACAGTAAGAAACAAGTTCAAAGCTGTGCGAGCAATACAAATCTTCATGCCATAAACGAAATAAAGAAAAAGCAATAATTGATCTAAATTAGCCAATAATTACTTTTGAAATCTTTAGACACTTATAAAAATAAAATATATAAATAATTTGAAACTCTAGACCTGCATTTTTCTCATCATTTTAAAGATTTTTTTCTCTTTGATCTAGATTTTTATTGTTATTTTTCAACTTTTTCGAGCTTTGTGTTGTTTTTCTTTATCAGCGAATTCTTGCTTATGAATATCATTTATTCATTTTTCTTCTTCTTCAGGTTCCTCTTTTTCTATGTTCTGTAAGCATTTTGCACTGCTGAAAAACGTCTTTAGAGTGTGCATCAACATTATATGCTCCATTGCAACTATTTGCGTATTCCTTTAATATTCTTAGAGCCATTATTGTTTCATCATTTAGCCTTACTCATTCTGGAGTCAATTTATTTTTATTATCTGATAAACCTTGCTCTGCAATTGCATTTTTTATTGAATAAACTCTGTTAAACAGCTCTTAACAACTTTACTGAGACGTTGATACTTAGTCTTTCCATATTCCTTGTTATTTTTAAAAACTTTAGCCCAGTAATCATCAATTATTTTTCTGTCAGAATCTAAATACCAGCCTTTTGAGATATGAGTTGCATGATACAATTTCAATTTATCATTCACAAATGATACCAATACAAAAATGAAGATAAAATTTTTATAAATTAATATTTAAATTTAAAGAAAAACTAAATTAACTAACAATAATGCAAAATCTCAAGAAACTATAATATGCATAAGCAGAACATGTATTAAACTAAAAAAAGTACATTTTAAAAGACAAACCAAAACTGCAATTAAATATAAAAAAAAAAAATAATAATATAAATATAAATAAAATATTATGCATTTTTTTGACATTTTCAGCTGTTGCTCTGCAAAAGGAGAGCGATATTATATATTTTGTAACAATTTGATTCTCTTCTTCTGATCAAATAAATAATATACGACATAGAAGATCCACTTGTTTTTTTTTTGCTGTGGTGCAGTTGTTTTATCTAATATTAAAGTAAAAGCACTCTGACTTATTGATATACTAGAGAACACTCCAACAAAGGTCCAAAGCAATCTTGAAATATATATAAAGCTTTTTCTCTACTCATCCTAAAACCTTGACTTACTATACCACCTGGAAACATTCTTTAAAATAATAATGATTTATTATCACAATGTCTTAAAGCAAGATCGTTTTCAGGTTTTTTAAACAACCACATAGTCTTTGCAGCTAAAATTTTGTCATTTATAGAGTTCTCTAATTGTACTACTTTCTCTTCCCCGATAGAGTTTTGTTTGAATCTGCATACAAATGACGAGCTGTTTTTGAAAATCTAATATCAGAAACTAATTTATGTTTAGGTTTTGTAGAATGCTAATTTGTGTTTGTGTTTGAAAGTGTTTAAAAACCAACTAAACTGTATTTCAAATCACTAAAACATAGTTTGAGACTGCATAATCAGAGTTTTTTTTCTCAGCCCATAATTAAATTTTAACTCGATTTTTATCAAGCTTCTCCAGCCAAATTCATTTAACCATTTAGCTTTTACCTATCTATTGATTAATACCATCTATTGATAAATATACCTAAAATTAAAAATAGATACTAGTAACTTTAGAAATACTAAAAAATTTTCTTCAAAATTTAGTTCTGAATTCAGTTTATCAACCAATAAAAGTAATAACAACAATTTAACAATTCAAAAAATTTACAATATTTATATAAATCTTAAAAAAAAAAAGATTGTAAGAGAAAATTTATTGTAAGAAAATTTTATTCTGAAATTTATTTAAATTATCATAAATAACTCAAATTGTAAATAATAAACGTAAAGTAAAATAAACCTTAACTCAATCCAAACAAAATTTAAATTGAAAAATTTCAAATAAAAATGAAAAAATGACAAAAATGAAAATAAATTAATTAACAATAAAGACCCAAAAAAAATTAAAAAAATGACAACTTGACAGCCTGTTATTAACTAAAACATAAGGTGCATAAACAAACCAAGAATAAAAAACAAAAAAACTTTGTTATGTATATTGATTGAATTTAAGTATTCAAACAAGTTATAAAAACAAAAAACAAAAAACAGCTGAAATACCAGGATATATTTGCAACAACGATAGAACTAAAACCACACCTTTTATGACAGTCTAATACAGTAATAAAAGGAAATATCTCTAACTTACCATTCTCAATACATTTTTGGTAATGCTGCCTCATATCACTATCTTTCGATATAATTAAATTTGGTTTGATAGTGCTACAAAAAGTTGTAGCATTTCCTCTTGCAAAAAGTTCACAATCATTTTCATGTGCAACTCTATGCACTAACAATGGTGCATCATCTTTACTTAAACTATTAAAGAGTGAATCACAAAACTGAATACACTTCAAATGTAAAATATCATTAATTAGAAGCACAAAGTATAATTATCTAACATTATTCATTTGCACAAAACTGTCTCTTTCTCAAAAACCACCTGAATATTAAAACCACTAAAAATGCACAAAACCCTGGTATTTTAAACAATAGAACCCAGATATTTTAGAAAACTGATATAAAAGCAATATTTGTGTATATCAATCTAGGTGTTTTCAAGCCAGCCAGATGGGTTTCTTACAATATCTTAGGCCTTGTCTTTCGACTGTATTGAAAAGGTTAAAAAAACTTTGAACTTCTGCAGCCACTTTTTAAAATGATACTATTATTAACAAACAGCAAAAATTCAAAAAAATTTAGAGTTTGTTGAAGAGTTCCAAATCTATAAAATAAAGTAGTAAATAAACTGTTAACTTTTCAATATATTTACTTTGATGATCATATAATGTAATTTTTTCAAACTAAATTTCTGGCTTGTTTATCATAAACTAGCTACAACTTGCAAAATCAAATAATTGTCTTTTAGTATAAGATGACTATTTCATTTTGAATCTGATATAAAACATTATGACACTCACATTATATATTACTTATTATGACACTCACATTATATATTACTTTATATGACACTTACATTATTTATTATGACACTTATATTTCATATACTATGTGATGTAATGCATTAAAATGAAACATATGTCTATTTAGTTATTACAATACTAGTATCATTGTTGTTGTAATTATTATTTAGTTGTAAATATTATTTTTAAATAATAATAATAACTAAATTCAGGAACTAACAATAATAACACTTCTATAAACAACAACTATGGTAACAGTATTTTTAAAAGAAAACTTTAGCTATACTTTATTCAAAGCGGACAACTAAATCCAATGTAGGACAGTCTACTCCGGAGTAAAATGCCCTATCGGACAGTCTACTCCGACGGACCGTTTTCTCCGTGACAGATATACTTATTTAACTTGACACCGGACGTCTGGCAACCCTAATCATACAGTTTTTAAATGTAACAAGAAGTCAATAAAGCTTTTTATCTGTGAACTTTTTGAGAATTTTTTCAACAGTAGTCATTTGTCAAGGTATACTACTAAAAAGGAGTAAATTAACAATTTAAAATTGGTATTTTTACTACTTAACAAAAATCAAAATATTAATACTGAGATTTATTTTTAATTATGAACTTCTAAACTAAAGTTAATTTCTATTGACTATGACTCAACATAATAATAGTAGTAATAGTATCACAGTAACAACAAGTGTAAACAGCTGTAAAATGCTTTTTGTTTGTTTGTTTCTTTTGTTTTGATAATTAGTTTCTGCGAAGTTAAAATTTTTCGAGTTTTTTATTGAAGTCAATTTCATCAATTCAGCTATTATATCAGAAACCAAATAAATCCATTAGTTTACAGACTGATTTCGGAATAAAAAATTATGTATATATTTCTGGAAAAAAGTTGCTCCCCAGCGATTAGTTGAAAAAAACTTTAGGGAAAACATTATTTGTTGTTTGCAGTCTAACTCAAGTGCTGACCAATGTACCTGATCTGATATTGAGTCAAAGAATCTTCATCAGAGTGGTAAGATCCAAACATTTGGCTCCATTCAAACTGATTATACAGACTTTCATGCAGCAGGTGCCCAAACAAAAAAACCCAGGGACTTTTAAAATTTTGTGCATGAGCCAGTTATTAAGTTACCTGAAGGAACACTCATCTTCGACTTCATTCCACCCATGGAACTTCACTTGCTTCTTTGTGTTGTTAACCACCTCTTCAAGAGTCTGTCTGCAGTGGGAAAATGCAACATGGTGCCAAAAATGGTGAAAATTAAAAAAAAGCCTTTTCACGAATGGCAATTTGTAAGTAATGAATGCAGAAAGTTTTTACGAAATGTTGACTTGCTTTAAGAACTTGCAGAAAAGCAGGCTTGCTTTTTAGCTTTTTCATTCAGTTACACATTCAGAAAGTTTAATTTAATGCAGTTGTTTATTATTCCTTTGGAAATGTTCTTCAAGACAACTACTGCACCCTCATTGAAGATTTCAAGGATTCTCTCCTCAAGCTTCCAAACAAGATTGTCACTCCCAAAGTGCATGCTGTCTTTTTTTATGTGACACAGTTTGTTGATTGCTGCAACAACTCACTTGGCATCTATTCAAAGAAAACAACAGAAATACTCCATCATGACTTTAACCATCGCTGGCATCGGTTCAAAAGGCCCAATAAATATCCGGACTAACCTAAAAAAATTTTAAACTGTTTGATTGATAACAACAGCAAGCATTCTTTTTAAGTTTTTTGTAGAGAAAATAGAATTAGAAAATAGAATTAGAAAATAGAATTAGAAAATAGATTGTTAGAGTAATGTATTTTAACATATATAAGAAATTACCTTTTAACATTAATTTTTAAGAACTATATTTAATAAGAATAATCTTTTTTTTAAGTTGCTTGATCTGTTAAGCTAAAATCTGATTTTAAATTTTCTGAAGAAATTGAATTCTTTGTTGTTTGTTGTTGTTTCTAAGTTGTAAGCACACTGCTTATTTATAGAATAAATTGTTAGATTAAGTTTCAAACTTTTTCAATAGAAAATAAAACTGTTCAGAGCAATAAAATCAAATTTTCAAATCAATTTTTCTTACACTGACGATTATGAAAGATTTCAAAACAAACGCTAATGAACTCTTACATACTTGTATTATCATTCCCCCAAAAGTTTTTCTCAGGAAAAGAGGTTCGAATTAAAAGTTATTTCGTGACAAAGTGAAATTCTTGCTATTGAAATCAATTACTTGAGAATCGTGTTAATATTGATGCAGTTATTGAAATTGATACAAATATTGAATGAAATAATTTCAAACTGAGTTTATGATATTCTATTTATATATATATATATATATATATATATATATATATATATATATATATATATATATATACATATACTATTTTTAAATTAATTTCTTTTGCCAGTGACTTATTCTACTCCTTTAAAGTTTGGAACTTCTCAAAAATTTTCCAAAGCACCTCACAAAATGAAAGACACTAGATGTACTAGAAATCACAAAACCCACTTTAAATTATCCTTAAGAAGGTATATGTAAATAGTTTCTCTATTTTATATATAAAAAACTCTCTATTTTATAAATAAAAAAATGTATCAACAGACACTTGATGTAGTAGGCGCTGTAAAAAATAATTTTTTAACTAATTAGTGGAATAAAATTATGGAAAAATAAAAAAAATTTCTTACAATGTTATTTGCTTTCTTTGCAGAAACATTTTAATTTGTTTATTTTCATTTTTAGTTAAACATTAAATTGTGTCTTATCGATGTCTGACGCAAACTTAAAATTTTCACAAAACTCGTTTTTACCTAAAAACAAAGCAAGATTTATGAAACTTGGCACAAATATATTACAGTACTCTCTAATTCAAATCTCCTTAATTCAAAAACCTCCATAATTTGATTAAATGCAAAGTCACCGTGAAATGCGCTAAAGAAACTCTTACGTTCAACTTTCTTTAATTCAAATCTCTATAATTCGAAAACCTCCACAATTCGAAGGAATATTTTAGACCCGTTGGTAAGATTTTCTCGGTTAATCAAACTTTTTTAACTTCTGACCTTTAATAAGCTCTTTAAACCGTCAAAATCTTTTTTCAAATTTCAAATGTTATGAGTTTTTGAAAAACGATTAGTGTAAATTATCTTCAACCGTTTATAAAAAATCATGGCATCAAAGAGACATAAAGAAAACAATTTAAAGTGGAAATAAAAAACTCTAATGGAATTGAAGAAAGGAAAAACAAATAAAGAGGTTTCGAAAGTTTTTGATATTCCGCCAAACGCCGAACTTTCAACCTGGAAAAAAAATAAAGATAAAATCTTTGACGCTTTTTGTCAAGGAAATTTGACTGGGGGGGGGGGGAGTTGATTCGTAATACCTAGTAACCCAGTGGGCATGCGTCGTCTGGAGGACGTCCATTGGATGTCTTACAGACGGCTGAACGTTCGTGAGACGTCCGATGGACGTCCCACGGACGACGCGTGCCCCTTGGGAAACAAAGCTGTACTTAAATGGTTTAAACGAATGAAAGCTGATAATGTACAAATTAGTGGCTTGCTGGTAAAATAAAAAGCTTTATATTTTGCGATAGAGTTATGCTTCAAAAATTTTCAAGCTTCGGAAGGATTGCTAGACCAATTTAAGAAAAAGCAAACTAATTTGGAGACAATTTGAGAAAAGCTCCTAAAGATATAAATTGTGTCTTTGACATGAATTTACTTGCTCATGAAAGATAATTTACAATTACTGACTTTTTTTTCAAATTTATAAGTTTAAAACACATAATATATATTGCTTTTAGGCCTAAGAATTACTATTTGTTTGTTTCTTTGATTTCTATTCGTTACTTTGAAAAGAATATTTGAAAAAAATTCAACTTTCGATAATTCGAAAATCTCTTTAATTCGAATTTTTACTTTTTCCCATAAAATTCGCATTATAGAGAGATTGTACTGTATTATAAAGTTTATGCAAATTATCACTTTTTTTTTAATATCAAGAAGTTCTGTGAAAACATAAACTTTAACCCTAAGTTTAAATAAAGTTATCTGAAAACACGTATTTTAGACGTCGAAATGAGGACGTCTAAATTAGGTTATTAACAGACGTCATTTGGCGATGCCATTTAAAGCCAGTTCCGGACGTCTTAAAAAGACGTCTTTTTGACGTCATATGGATGTCGGCGTGCCGACTGGGACTTATGTAATACTATAGCGTGATGTAATATACATAAAACTGCACTATAAATATTTAAAATTTGGTATAAATATTTTGTTCTTTAACTTACTGGGAAAGAATGTATTTTTTGTATGATTTGATTTTACTATTCATGACAAAAAAGAAGCAATTTTTATTCTCGGTGAATAAATTTTTCAAATCACCTTTACTTTTTATGTTGTGTATTAGCAAATACAATGCAATGTTTTAAAATTTGATATTATTTAACTATTATGGATATTATCTATTAACTTTTTTTTTTCACTAGCTTCAAAATTCTGAAATTACTTTACTGTTTTTACAATCATAATCATTTTAGAGTGGATTTAATTTAAGTGAAATTTTTATTATAATGCCAAATTAAAAATATTTAAATAAAATATGTTTTAAAAATCATGAGAGAGTTTTAAAATTTTATGTTAGATTTTTTTTGTTTAAAAAACCCTGAAAATGACAATTTTATTAGCATTTATATATTATTATAACTAATACCTTGCTTAACATTTTTTCAGCTCCAGTATACTTACATTATATTATACATACTTGCATTAATCTCAATATTTTACTAATAAATTATTTTAATCAACAATCCATAAATAAAATTTTTTTTCAAAAATGCCCTTGGTTCCATTCTTGTGTGGCCTAAATGGTTATTTTCTTATATACTTATATACTTTTTGTGGCATAAATGTTTATTTACTTTTTTACTTCTATACTTGTTGTGGCATAAATGGTTATTTACTTATATACTTATTTACTTGTTGTGGCATAAATGGTTATTTACTTATATACTTATATACTTGTTGTGGCATAAATGGTTATTTAATAATATACTTGTATACTTGTTGTGGCCTAAATGGTTATTTACTCATATACTTATATACTTGTTGTGGCATAAATGGTCATATTACTACTGCTTACTTAAAAACTCATGTTACCCATATCATATTAAGTGGGCATTTTATATCAGAGATTTTAGTCTCCAAGGTGAGTTGCCTCCGCCACAGCAAATAAACCTTACCCATCCCATTGGTATTTGCAGTTTGACAATATATCTAGGAAATTTAGTGTTTTAATTGCTGTCTAAATATTCAAGTCTAACGAAATTGCTAAACTTGATATATTTTTAGGAATTATATTTTTCATCAATAAAATGTTAATTATAAAGACTAGTCAAGTCACACTAATTTCACTTTGCGGGCTTTCTTCTTTGCGAAACTAGGTATATCATTTTCGTACGATAAAGTCTTTGCAAGGTCAATTTCAATTGAAGTCACCATATGGTTAATAAGGCATTCTTCAGTCATTGTTGATCGCAATTTGGATTTGATGATAGCAAGCTTACTGAAAGAGCGCTCTCCTTCAGCTGAAACTGGGATTGTATTGAAAATGCGAAGCGAAATGCAGATTGAAGGAAATATTGATTGAAGACCTTTCTAATAGATTTTGTTGAGTAACTTCATAGAAGAAAAGGATTCTATTTGTCTAAAAGTATTTGATCGCATCAGAACATTGACGGATTACTTCAATTGACTCCTCTTTTTTTACATGATTTACGTAGAGATTTGCCAGGACTTTTTATTTTTCTTTCTGACTAAGTTTTTTTTCATCACTAGAAGGAGATGGAGAACATAACAACACAACATGAACAAAAACATATCCATCGTCTTTTGAGCTGTATCCTTTCTGTATCATATTCTGTAGACATTGTTAACACATAGGAGAGCCTTAAAGCAGAAAGAAGTCAAGACAACGAGTTTAAATGATGGAACCCATTCTTTGAGTGTCTTAACTAAAGTCATTTGATGATCTTCTAAATCAAGCTCTTAAAGAATTTTCAAGGACTTCAGGATTTTTTTTGGTCATTTTGACAATGGCTGGATAGCTTCTATGCGCGCGCTTCAACTTCTTTGGGATGTTTGGTGAAGGGACTGCCCAGTTGCTTCAGTCAACGTATTTTAGCGCATGAGGCTACTACAAATCATAGTCATGAGTCATAGTCATAGTCATGAGGCTACTACAATGTCATTCTTCTTAAAAAACTTGAACATTATGGAATAAAAAGCAATAACTTACTCTGCTTTAAAGAATATTAATCAAGCAGAAAACAGTTTATTCAATATGAAACAGATAAAACGTCTAAAAATATATTGACATGCGAAGTTCCTCGATTTTATGACCTCCATTATTTTCCCTTTATATAAATGATTTTTCTTTTACATCAAACTTTTAAATTTTGTTTTATTTGCGGATTACTCCTGTTTTATTCACATAGGGATATTAAAACGCTTTTTACAGTGGTTAATGAAGAGTTAAACAAAGTAAACAAATAGTTTACATGTAATAAACTATCGCTTAACGTAACTAAAACTAAGTATCTACTATTTCATAAACAAAATAAAACAGATAATCTACCCCTAAAATTATCTGATCTGAAAATAAATAAAATAAATATTACTAGACAAATATCTGTAAACTTCTTAGGTGTTATTTTAGATGAAAATTTATGATGGAAGACTCATATAAGCTCTTTGGAAAAACTTTCAAGAAATATTGCAATAATGTATAAAGCAAAACTTTACTTTTCTTAAACATTAGGTCTTTAAAATATTTATATTTTTCTTGTATACATAGTTATTTAACTTACGGAAATACTGTATGGGCAAGCAGAAATTACACAAAGTTCAAAAAAATTTATTAAAAATAAAATTATGCTTGCAGAATTGTATTTGGAGCAACAAGAAATGTGCCTTGAGAGCCACTTCTAAGTAATTTAGATCATGAGACGTGTGCAAAATTAATATATAATTAGCCTTACAATTCATGTATAAAATAGAACACGAACTCCAACAATATTAAATCAATATTTTATTAAAATAAGCCATAAATATCCCACCAGATTTTCCGAAAACAATTTTGTAACTCCAAAATTTAATATAAAGTTATGTTCTTATTCTATTCAGTATTGGGGACCTTTTTTATGGAAAAGTTTTAAACAGATTGTTCATAATAAAAAACAAACACTTCCGCAATTCAAAGCTAATTTAAAATATCATTTAGTAAATATGGATTTTAATATTCTTAATATTGCCAGTCTATTTTAGAAGTTATCAAAATAAGTTTATAATGATACATTAAATTAAACAACTTAAACATGTTAACTACCAAAAAAATAAAAATAAGAAGAAAATCAACTATTATTATTAAGAATATCAATGCTTTTATCACACTTCTTTAAAAATGTTTACTTTTGAATATTTAGTCTTGAAGTTTAAAAAATTTTATTTGTTTGTTTCATTTAATTAAAACATGCAGTATCTTTTTGTAAAACTATTGTATATTTATTTTATTTTTGACACTTTTATATATTATATGTTGTTGTCGATGAAAATTTATTTATTTTATTATAAAAACGACAATTCGAGGCAATATCTATATATATGTATGTGTGTATGTATCATGTGCGTTTGTGTGCATGTATCTTTATACATGCGCACAAACGCACATATATATTTATACATTTTATATCTTTCTTAACTAAGTTTACTTTTAATTTTTTAGCACTTTTTTGTTTCTTAACTTCTTATACTTGACGTTTTATAAAGATTTTTTAACATTTAACGGACTTGTAAAATACAATTGTAACGGGACTCGGTGATAACGCTAATTGATGCCTTCTTCTTGCTCCAGCCATTTCCTTTTGTTATATTTGTACGTTTTATATATTGTTAAAGGCAAAATAAATGAAACTACTATAACTACTTATACTAAAAAGTAATGCAAATATTGTATGTTGCGAAAATAGTTTTTCATTACAGTAGAAGATCCTGCAGAATGAACGCCAGCTAGATTGAGAATATTCGCACTACAAGGCATAAACAAAACTTCAGAATTTTTCTCAAGAATGATGGCTTGGACTCCGTTGTATACACCGGACATATTAGCCCAGCCCCTACAGTTTTTTAAATTAGTTTGGCTTTGATCCAAAATGTCTATAATCACCTTCGCAATGTCAGAACACTTTTATCTCAAGATGTTCTACCTTCAGAAAACGCTCTTTCACTATCCATTGGTTGTCATATCCTTGGCGGACAAATCGAAGAACGAATGTGATTTTTCCGGTATGAGACACGTCCGGAGTTCCATCAACAATAATGGAAAAATAAATGGCTGTGAGGATCTCTTCAATAATAGCAGCGAAAACAATTTCACCACATGCCATAATGATCTCATATTGAGTTCTCCAGCTCAAATAGTGCGCTTGCATTCTTGTTCCTTGTTTTTGGTGTCGAAAACAGCTCATAGGTGGCTAAAAAACTTGTCCAGCATATTTGTTGAACCAACACAAATATGAACATAATATTGAAATAAATATTACATCTAGATTAATATTCCAAGCAACATTAAAATTATTTTATGAACATAAACTGCTTACACACCTCAAAAACTTAGGTTTCGCGAAGCTAAATGGTGAGTGACGATGAGGACGCAGCTGAAATCCAGGGCTAAAATAAGAAAAAATAAAAATTGTGAAGTTTCCATTTAAATAACCTAAATTTCAATTTCATTTCATGTTTCATCTTACAAAAAATAAAAAAATCTTCAATGTTGTTTTAAATTTTTTGTTTAAAATTATGCAAATAATCTTCCTTTTTTTTTTTGCCGTATGATAATTTGCCTCCTTGAAAGTTTGCCGTTTGATTAATTTAAAATAAATACATACTACATTTATAAATTTAGGCCAAATTTAAGGTAAAATGCATCCAGTGCTCCCCCCTCCCCTGGGTGACCCTGAAAATTTCTCTAATAACTTTGACGTGTCGCAGCCTCAAAAATCATTTAACTGGATTAACTTTAAAATCATTGACACAAAGTCCAAAAAATACCGCTTCAGCATAATAAACTAAAATGGTACGTATATATATATATATATATATATATATATATATATATATATATATATATATATATATATATATATATATATATATACAGAGACGATTCTACAAAAACAAAACGAAGGGGGAAGTGAATCCTTCAAAAGTACCGACTGATTCCTAATAAATAAAAAAAGGTTCTTAAAACTTAAATTCACTTGACTGAATAGTGTCAAATCCCGACTAAATTCGTAATAAAACCGACTATAATTTGAAAATCGTCTTCTTTGGGT
>NC_088927.1:20702500-20797500 GCF_038396675.1 Hydra vulgaris
ATCTCTGAAAAAGACGTTGTGATACATGCTCATTGACCAAATTTTATGAGCTAAACATCAGTTTTTTCTTAGTTTTCTGATGTTTTATCAATATACGTGGTTTTTCGCAAGCAGAACGCCACATGTAATTGTGTTTTTGTAGTACTCTTCTAATTGTTTGAGCACTAGCTACAACACCAGAAGCTTTTTGTCCTTTTTGACTATAATCATCAGATGATAAATTTCTATTTTTTTTTTTCACTATGCGAATAAGTGAAAGTTTATTTCTTTTATTTGAAATGCTGAGTCTTCCAGGACATGGAAGATTTTAAATTGTATTGTATCTTATATTTGATTGATTATTCTGATTATTCTGCTAAAAGTGGCATGTGTTGAATTAAGATGTTTTACAGTTTCTCTCGTTAAAATATTTTCTTCATTCATTACTATAATTTTTAAATTTTGTTATATTATCAACAATTTTTCCAGTCAATTTAACTGTTTTATTGCTTAAACATTATAGTTAATTGGATACTCATTTTTCTATTTTATTTTACGCAACATTTTTATAAATATTTTTCAAATATTTATAACAATTTAAATGAAAACTCTCATAAAAATTATAAATAGTTTGCAAATAAGTGCAAAGTTTTAATGAAAGACTAATGAAATTTTGAAGGAAGTTTGAAACAAAAGAGTGGATTGTAATTTTGTCCATAATAATGGTTTTAGATTATGAGGTATATGTCAAAAAAAGCAATATTATTAGCACATCAAATAATATATTTATTTATAATTGCAAAGCTTGCAATAATAAATAATTACAAAACAAATTGTATAAGTTACAGTAGTTTAATCTTAAGTAAATTGAAAAAAAGAGATCGATTTTTTTGCTATGAGATGCTTTTGTTTACTTGATTTACTGTGCATCTTCGTAAGGATAAAAACAAGCAATTTCTTGAACAAAAATATAAACAAAGCTAACGGTGATAGTGACAGAAATAAAAAAAAAAAAAGACCAAGCAAAAATGGCGAATATACCCATACAAAATTGTAATTCCAAAGAAAAAATAAATAAATATTTATGTGAGAAATAATGTTTCTTAAATAAACATTTATATATTTAATGCGTAATTATGGCGTAATACTTAATACACAGTAATTAAACAAAAAGAGAGTACAGTGTTATGAACTCTCTTTATTTTATTTAAAACTTGAAAATATGAATAAATAAATAAGAAATAAGAATCTTAGTTTAAGGTGGTACAACACCAAAAAAACTAGAAAACTAAAAAATTTTTTGAGTTTTTAAATTTTGCATAAAATATGTGTCAAATTAATCAAAGAACGTTTAGCCAAATTTTAGAGCAAAATAATTTATCTTTCTTTAGATATGAGCATTTTATTAGAACACTATGTATCTTTTTTTCCTTAATAACGGAGATACTAAATATTTAACATGGTCGTTAGAGCATTATCTCCATAAAAATAAGCTCAATTTTACTGGAGTCTTCAAACTTTGTTAGCTTGATGTCACTCCGAATTGAAATTCAATTAAAAGTCATTGTTCTTAACCACTAAACACGTTTTGTAACAGTTAATAGATTTAAAAGATTTGGAGTGTTTTTGTTTGTTTACCCTTTGGATTTATATATATATATATATATATATATATATATATATATATATATATATATATATATATATATATATATATATATATATATATATATATATATATATATATATTAGTTAGAAAGTTAGATGTATCGTTCAGCTCGGATAAATGTGAATCTGTCGACTATTTTATACTTATTAACTTTTTATTGCTAAAGAAATTAATTGCACACACTGTTTGCTTCAATTGCTTTATTGGAAATTTGTTAATCAAAGATAACGTTGGTTCTCACATGGGCTTTTGTCATTTATTTGAGATGAAGTGTACAAAGTGTAACTTTTCTAAAAATTTTAGAACTTTACCAAAGTCAAAGAATTCTTCAAACACAAATGAGTTTCCTATTGATACTGTTAAAAAAGAATTTTCATCTCTAGGATCACCATGTGAGATCAACTTGCGAGCTGTCATCAGATTGCGAGAAATAGGTGCTGGTCATGAGTTGATCAAAACTTTTTCCTTCTGTATGAATCTTTATTGTTTGTCGCCTTATGGCTTAAATAAGTTAAATAAAACTGCCATGTTAGTATACAAAAATTGCTGCTGAGGAAAGTATGTTAAAAGCTGCTTTTGAAACCATCTCAATAAACAACTCTCTTGAAATGAAAGAAGTTAGAATTTCTATTGATGGTTCATGGCAAAAGCGAGGTCATAATTCGTTGAATGGTGTTGTAACTGCTGTTTGTAGTGAAAATTGTATTGATGGAGAGATATTTACCAAACATTGCAATGATGTAAAATGTGGAGATCTAAAAGAGGAACTCCAGAGTTTCAGTGTTGGTTGGTTGATCACCAGTATGAATCGAATCACAAGGGTTCATCGGGTAGTATGGAATCTGTAGGAGCTGTGGCTATGTTTAAGAAATCTTTACAAAAAAATAAGTTGATATATAAAGAATATCTAGGAGATGGGGATACATCTTCTTTTTATGATATAAAAGTAGCAGATCCTTGCAAAGAGTATGGTATTATGCCTGTAAAACTGGAATGCATTGGACATGTTCAAAAACGGTCAGGAACACTTCTACGAAACCTTGTCAAAACCCACAAAGGTACTATAAAACCAATATTAGGCAGAGGCAAACTCACTGAAAACTACATTAATTCAATGCAAAATTTGTATGATCTTGCAATTAGATCTAATGTGGGAAACTTGTACTCAATAAAGAAAGCAGTTTATGCCATACTTTTCCACTTCATCGATTTTCCTGATTCATACACACGCCACCAGTTTTGTTCTCGTGGAAAATATAGTTGGTGCAAATACTGGGCTCTAAATCAAAAGAATTATAAACCCAATTCTACTACACCTCTGAGGATAAAAGATTTAATTCTACCAATAATTATAAATTTACAATCAGATGAATTGTTATCAAAATGTTTAAGGAGGCACTTAATGGACTTATTTGGGCTCGTGTACCAAAAAGAGTTTTTTTTTCTAAATCAACACTGGAAATGGGAACATATTCAGCTAATTTAGCATACAATGATGGTGCACAGGGTGTTATTAGTGTTTTTAGACATTTTAGTTCAAATGGTAAGGTATCAAATATTTCAGCGACTTCTAAAAATAAAAAAAGGATTAGTCAAATGAGGTGCAAGTCATCAGAGAAGGGAAAATGAGGTGCAAGTCATCAGAGGTCAAATGAGGTGCAAGTCATCAGAGAAGGGAAAAAAAAGAATAAAAACTCTTAGAGCCATCAAAAAAGGTCACCTAGATGAGGAGAAAGCAAAAGAATGTAATGACAGTTATGTTTCAGGAGGATTTTAAATTAATATTGTAAAAAATATATATCAAGAATTTTTCATAGCTGTTTATCTCAGTTCGCGTTTTTTCGTTTTTGCTTAAACTTCAAAAAACAGTTTCTTGAGTTAGCATTGTTCATTTGATCTGAAATTTTCAGTACTTGCTCAAAATACCTATAAAATTCATTTAACAGATGGATTTTTTTTATGATCAGTAATGTTTTATTTTTTTTAGTCAGATCTCTCCAAAACGTCAAAAAATAAATAAAACATGAAGAAAAATCTACATAACTCATCATTTACTTTTATATTTAAAAAATCTATTTGTTAAATGGAATAAAACAGTGTTTAGAGTAAGTGTACAAAATTTCAGGTCATATGATGAAGGCTCGCCTTAGATATTATGTTTTGAAATTTAGTCCAAAAATGCATACTTTGATAGTTTTTCCGCCATTATGGCCCTGATGCTAATTTAAAAAAAAAATTTTTTGCTGTTTTTTATTTAAATTATTTGAGTAAATTGTATTTAAAAGCATTTTTTCTTTGGAGGTTTATTTCATTTTTTTATTTATTTGGTGTTGTACCACCTTAAGAGATGTTTTTCTTTAAAGAAGGTTTTAAGAATTATCGTTGCAACTTTGGATTATAAACTCTTTTTGAAAAAGCAACGTTTAAAGGAAGTAATCCCAATAAGATAAAAATATATGCTTTTTAGGGTGGTTTTAAGAACAACTTTAAAATGACTGCTGGCACTCCCTGAATATGTTGTATATAATAAAAAAAAAGCTGGATTTAACAAGTTTTTGAATAAAAAATATTTTAAGGGGTTGCTACCGACCCTCAAACATAAATTAGGTTAGATTAGAGAGAAGATTATTTAAAAAAAAATTTTTCAAAAGTTTGTCATGTTGGGTCTCAAACGAAACAAAATTATATAAAAATTTTAAAAATAATTATCATTTTATAAAAAACACATCAAGGAAAAAAAGTATAATCAAAAAGTTCCTATTTTTAAATTTAAATTCCCTATTTTTCGTTTTTAGTTTAAAAGACGCAACTTTTTGTTCACTAAAATCTAAAATAATAATTTAATTATAAAACTATTCATATTTTTAAATAATATCACTATCATAATATCAATAATATCATATTTTTAAATAATATATATATATATATATATATATATATATATATATATATATATATATATATATATATATATATATATATACATGTAGTGTTCGAGGCTCTGTAGCAACCCCTAAAAACATTTTTTATTCAAAAAATATTTAACTCTAGTATTATATTATTATATAGAACACATTCAGGGAGTGCCAGCAAACATTTTCAAAAAAAGTTGTTTTTAGAACCACCCTAATGTTTTTGTTTAAAAAATGAATCCTTCGCTTTTATTGAATAATTATATGTAGCCAATTTTGGTAATGAAACAACCCAATCATCATTCTTAACAATAGACACTATCTCGAAGTAAAGCTAAGTCGTCTATCAACACAAAACACAAAAACAATAACATTACAAAATTAGGAAGTAGCATAACATACTACAGTTAACTCTTAATAACTCAAACTTCCAAAAAACCAAGAAACTACCTCATTAGAGAATGTTAGAGCTATTGCGAGTATAATCCATAAATAAAAACTAGTTCGATTTATTAAGGGTTATTGAGTTATTCAGAGTTTATTGTACATATTTTAACTACTAACAGCACACACATATTAACAAAATACAAAATGTAAACCCATATAACCTTATATAATACATATTAACACATAATAAAAACATACAATACCACATCATATGACAAATAAAAAATACTTATTTAAACTATTACAAATATAAAATTTAAAATACAACTTTATTTGTGAAATATTTGTTTAATATAAGACCTTGAAATGCATGTTTATAAAGATTTAAATAACAAATTATCCAATGACTTGGTTTTGGAATGAGCTACATAGAATTAAATTGTGTTTATCCAAGGCTTTTTGAGCTTAACGCCAACTTTTTCAAATTTTGTAACACTTTGTGAACTAACTTTTATAAAAAAAAAGCAATTATTTTAAGTTAAACATATTTAAAAAAATTCTGATCTACCAGCGTAATTTAAGTCAAAGAAACAGTTGTTTCAAAAAAACTTCAGGAACTGCATGCAGATAAACAAAATTTTACTGAGAAAACATTTTTTTTTTTAACCTTATTTAAAGTTTACAAAAACATTTAAAACAGTCTATTTCTATAAACCTATGGTATGGATGCATGCTTTGTGGACCCCTTGCTCATTTTGGTAAATGTCAAAAAACTTAATACAGTTAATCTAAAAAAAAAAGCAATGAAAAAAACTCTAAATTTTTATTTTTATGATAACCTTTAAAACTAAAAATTACTTATTTACTTTAGCAGATGTAGCTCATGTTGGGTTAACACTAGTTGATGCTGTTGCAACATCTGTACAGGCTATGAGAAACAGGGGTGTTGAGTTGAAAAAAAAAGTAACTGATTACTTCTGGTTTTTTTTTAAATTTTTTTTAAATGAAAAACTTATTTTCGTGCCTGCATTTAGAAATCAATTCCAATTTTTTTGTTTATTGAATATTCTTGGTTTGCATGTGTAATAATTTCAATTTTTTCTTAGGGGCATATAAGCATTTTTTTGGAAATATTTTTATATGCAGTTGCTGTTTTAAAGATGGACCATTTCGGTATAATATCATTAATATTTTTATCTTTTAAATCCCATACATATTTTGACAGCATGGTGCCTTTTGAATACTTTTTATTTTTAAAGGGTTGCTAATGATTGGCAAAACGTTTTTTCCATTCACCCTCTGTTATGCCTATATATTGTTTATCAGGTAACTTTTGAGAGGAAACGACACATGTATATACCAATTTTTTTGTTAAACAACTTCCACTCATTGGACAATTGTTGTGTTTTTTTGTTTACAATTACAATTTTCTGTAGTTTTTTCATTTAAGATTTCTATTTTGTAAAAGAAAACAACATTGTGACTTTTTACAATTCTTTCTATATTTTTTATGCAACTGTAGCTAACTTTAATTGTATTTCGATTAAATATTATATGTAATTTATTACAGGGCAAGAAATGCAAATAGACCAATTTTAAAAACACTTTTTTTATGTTGATGGAAACATTTTTGCTTTATGGGAGGTTGAACCAAGTTACATTTTTAGTTCTATTTCGCTTTTTTGTATTCTTTTTTTCATGGTCAAATTTTAGTTCAAAATTTTCAAAACTACTTTTTTTAAGGGCATTTTCAAATATTTGTTTAGAGGAATTGAATACATTTTCATTAGACAAGTTTTGGTTTAGCCTGTTATTAATTGAAATTGAGTTTTGTTTTAGAATTTGGGGTGGATGATTTGAGTTAATATTAATAACAATTCATCGTTTGGTTTTTTGAAAGGCTTTTATGAATTTTCACAGAGGTTAAATGTGACGTCAAGAAAGTTCACAATTTTTGAAATTATGTTTATTTCGATGCGAAAACTAACATTTTACAAAATTAAAATCTTTTCTAATTTTATTGAACTGTGGACCAGATTTTTTACGCATTACTATTAAAACATCGTCGCGATAAAGGCCTAAATCATTTATATTGATTATTTTACTTAGTAAATCTAAAATATATAGTCCAACATATTCACAAATTTCTACTCCGTCATCACTGACCATTGTTTCATCAAAGCATTAAATAAATAAAAAATCTAACATCCCTTAACCTTAAGGACGCAGAGTCGGCTAAAGTTTTGCGAAAATATATTAAAACAAAAAATAACACGGTAATCGAAAAATACGGCCCAATTCTGAGGGATGTTGAAGTCTGCTAACCTATTATAATTTCACGCGATGCATTATGGTGTTGGTATGTACAGAAAAATTAAAAACTCGCAATTCATAGTTTTTTTAATTTTTCATTACTTCGTGGCTTGCTCGTACCTAGGTAATAGTTTCCTCTTTTATAATTAATTACATTTACGCCAAAATCTTGTACAAATCTTATTGTCTCCACAGGAGAATAACTACATTGTAATGTAAACAAATATTTAGTTGAATTTCTTAGAGAAGATTATTTGAAGCATATTTTACAAGTATAAGTAAGTAAAAGAATAAATAATTAACTCTATTCCTGCTGGTTCTAGCTTTTTCAAAAGCACTAGCATTCCACTAAATGCAACATTTTGTATAATTACAAATGAGGAATTTAACAACGATAAAACAAATTAATCTCTTAAGATGTATTTTAATGGTCGAAAGACAACATCTCTGTTTCCGATAACACATTAAAATATATTTATTTATATAGTATCATCCGATATTTTAAAAGAAGAGCTGCTAAACATAAAATAGCTGGTAATCAGTTATTCAAAGAGAACTATGTAAAATAAATTAGAATTAAACCAAATATTTTATTATATAGAATTAAACCAAGGAATGACAAGGCTGTGTTATTGAAATTAAATTTGATAAAAATCGTTTTTGTGAAATATTTATTTACGAGTAAATGAAAAAAAGTTGAAAAGTTTAAGCCTAGTTATAATGAAAAAATTTCTACATTGTTCACAAACGAGATTCATAGTTATAAACTTAGGTCTGTATCTTATTGTTTCTTTCTATGTCTTTAAAACAAACACATAAGTATCAATCAATTCACTGTTGAAAATCTCTTCATGTTGAAACTAAAAAAATATTCACCAAAATGATAAATAGAAACGCATTTATAATCCATGTAAAAAATGTTTATCCTCAATAAAAATAATGAATGAACTATCAGTTATGCAATCACCCTCTGTTTATTCTCTATAACTAAGTTTTTAAATAAGTAAAAGTATAAAACTCATAAATAAAAATATAAAATAAAAATAACAACATAAAACCCACAAAATAGAAATAAAGATAGAAAACTCATAAAACAAAAATAAAAATATACAACTCTAAAAATAAAACATAAAAATATATAAATATTCGTCAAGTCGCAACCAATACTCTCACTTTCATCATCCTGAAAAGTTTATATGGCTCCAAAGTTTGTGGCTTTGTTATTAAACCATGTAACATGTAATAAATAAACAATAAACTATTTTCTATGAAATCGCCATGCTTAATTCTCTATTTCTTTTTTTTTATAATACTTTTTTATTTTACTTTAATGCATATTCAATATTTATATTTCCTTCTAAAATACTATGGTTAAAAAATTCTGGTACATAACAAAGCTCTCCTTGGGCTTCTCCTTCTTTGCCTTTTCTTTTCAAGTTGTTAAACTTCTCTCCTTTTTTTTTTCTTATTTTTACCTGTTATATTTATTGTTATTGATATTATTAAGATTTTTATATTTTTATTTTGCATTATCATTAATGATAATCACTGTTTGCTATAAATGTTTTATTTCGATTATAGTGGAAAAATATGTGTAGCTTATGCTTTTTTATATTACTATTTTATATTATTTAATTTAATTACTATTTTATATTATTTAATATTATTTTTACTATTATTATTATTATTATTATTACAACTTTTACTATTATTGTTATTATTATTTATTAATAATATTTATTATTATTAATTATTATTATCATTATTATTATTATTATTATGCTTTAATTTATACTATCATAGGTCTTTACAGGTCATCAGTTTTTAACTGTCCGTAAATGTCGAGCATGATTGTATGTATATATACAGTTGTTAATAAAGTGAAAATATATTAATTTGATTTGATTTGGACCATTTAATTAAAACTAATTTGGCTGAGGAAAATTAAAGCTTGCATAATGTTATTCAAAGTTGAGAAAATAAATCAAATTAAATCAGAAACTAAAGATCAAAAAAAATAAAAATGAAATAAAGAACAATATAAAAAACTTACTGCCTCAAGTTTTGGTACGGTTATAAACCGTAGAAATACTCATCCAACTTCATTGTTTAAAAAACTTTAAAGAAACTGTGATAGTAGTTTACAATCACAAGCTTGTCAGTGAAGCATTAAAAATAAAGATATTGCTCAAGAAAAGTTTAAAGAAAAAGTTAACTGTGATGCTAAAATGTGATCTTAAATGTAATCATAACCACTTCACTCTATCGCCTTTCTCTTTGTTCTATATCGCTCTTCTTCATCTCAAGACTTCACTCTTTTTTTGATGTTATTTCTGATCACATTGACCGAGTCCTCTCTCTTTATCCATCATCCTATATTGTTGTTGTCGGTGACTTTAATGCTCATCAAACTGAATGGTTTGGCTCTAGTATCAGTGATTCGGCAGACAATCACCGACTGCCGAATCGGTGACTCTTACAACTACCTTAAAGCTGACTGGGATTCTTTCCATGATTTTCTTTGTGATGGTCCTTGGGTAGCAATCTTTCGTCTTCCTGTTGACAAATGTGCTTATTACGTAACTTCGTGGATTTAGGCTGGCATGGAATCTTTTGTTCCCTCTCGACAATTCCAGGTCAAGCCTCACTCTCCTCCATGGTTTTCCTCACACTGTGCTGCTGCGATTGCCAATCAAAACCGTTAATTCCATATCCATCAGCAAAACAATTCTCCAGAATTGACGAACAGACGTCTGTTTCATACTGCTAGAAACCATTGTAAAAAGGTTTTGTCTAACGCCAAACCCGCTATTCTTAGGTCATGAAACCTCGTATTTCATCTCAAAAATTAGGCTCTCGTGACTTGTAGAGAATCTTTAATAGTATTACTAATAAGGGAAAATCTTTAATTCCTCCTCTTTTGTATGGTTCAGACTTTGTCACCTCATCTAAAGACAAAGCTGAATTGTTTGCTAAAAACTTTTCATCAATATCATCTCTTGATTCCACTAGCTGCGTTCTACCTGATATTTCCAAAAAACAGGTGGATCCATTGCTTGATATTCGTATCACTCCAGCTTTTGTATCTAAAGTGATTTCCTGCTTAGACTCTTCTACAGCTTGTGGCCCTGACAACATACCTGTTATTGTCTTGCAGAAGTGTTCTCCGGATCTGTCGTCTATACTCTCAAAACTATTCAACAAGTGCTTCTCAGAGTCTTGTTTTCCAGCCTGCTGGAAAGCGGCATCTGTTATCCCTATCTTCAAAAATTCTGGAGAGCGATCTGATTCGTCTAACTACCGTCCCATGAGTCTTCTTCCTATCATAAACAAGGTTTTTGAATCTTTAATTAACAAACACCTAATTTCTCATCTTGAGTCTAATAACTTTCTTTCTGACCATAAAAATGGATTTCGATCTTCTCGTTCTACAACTGATTTGCTAACAGTAATAACCGATAGGTTTTATTGTGCATTAGATAAAGGTGGATAGGTTAAGGTCATTGCTCTTGACATTTCAAAAGCTTTTGATAAAGTTTGGCATGCTGGTCTTCTCCATAAGCGTTCTTCTTATGGTGTATCTGGCAGTATCTTTAAGAATATTGATTCCCTCCTTTCCAATCGTAGTATAAAAGTTGCCCTCGATGGACAGCCCTCATATTCTTATTCTGTAACTTCAAGGGTTCCTTAAGGTTCTATCCTTAGCCCTATAATCTATTTAATTTACATTAACGATCTTCCAGATATTCACTCAACTTTTTTCAGCTAATCGTTATCGCAATAGTTTAGATCTTCCTATATTTATGAACGGTGATGTACTTGATGAGTCATACACTCTTCATATTCTAGAATTAACTCTTACTTTGTATCTTTCTTGGAAACCATATATCAAATCTGTTGCGAAATTAGCATCTGCTTAGGTTGCATCTTTTTATCGAGCTCGACACTTTCTTACTTCGGATTCTATTCTCTATCTCTATAAATCTCAAATCTGGCCTTGTATGAAATACTGTTGCCATATCTGGGGCTGATCTTCTAATGATGCCCTTTCTCTTTTAGACAAGGTGCAAAAACGCACCGTAAACATAGTTTGACCTACTCTTGTAGCCAACCTCCAACCATTGTCACATCGTCATAATGCTTCTCTTTCTCTTTTCTACAAATACTCTAATGGGCACTGCTCTAAAGAGCTAGTGTCTCTTGTGCCATCCACTAAAATTCATTTTCGTGTTACTCGTCATTCAATTAAATCTCATCCTTTTTCTGTGACAATTCCTAAGTGCTCTAAAAACTCTTATTCGTCTATTTTTTTTCCTCGAACATCAGTTCTTTGGAATTCGCTTTCTTCATTTTGCTTTTCCGAATCATATAAATTGCAATTCTTTAAGTCGTCTGTCAATCGTTATCTTGCTCTGCAATCTTCATCTTTTCTCTTCCAGTAACTTCCAACTTAAATTAGTGGTTGCTTGCAGCCTTGTTGGAAGCGAAGATGTTTAAAAAAAAAATCTGCTTTTTCAGGGTAGGCAATATCTTTTACATTTTTTTTTTTTTTAATTTTTTTTGTCATGAAAAAAAGAATACTTTGCCGTTTTATAGAAATAAAATTTACATGACCGGGGCTAAAAAAAGACAATATTTGCCTTATCACTACGCCCCGACGTGCTTTTATCAGCAAATGTGTCCAATCATTAAAATGTAAACATAAAATTACTTTGTATTATATAAAAATAAATACAAATTTTACAAGTATGTTAAGATCAGTAACTAATCTATAATCAAAAGAATATTGTAAAAAAAAATAATAATAATAATAATTACACCTAAAAATTAAAAACAAGTTAATAGGAGAATTTAAGGAAAATTTAAATTAAAGACCAGTTAAGAAGATAGTTGTTAAAAAAAGAAGAAAAAAAGAATCTTAAAAAGAATTTAATTCATTAACATCTTTAAGAAATTTTTGTTTGAGTTTTTGTTTGAATAGATTAAGTGAAGAACAATTTTTCAGCTGGTTATCTAATAAAGTGTTCCATAATTTAGGACCTCTGATGGCCATAGAAAATTTTGTAACCAAATAGTGCATTTTAGATTGCTCATAATTCTAATTTGAAAATCTTGTAGGGTACTCGTGGTTAATTTTATTGAAAAGTGTATTAAATATTATAGGAGTTACTTTATTATGAAATTTATACATAAATATAAGAATTTGATAAAGGTTCAACTGAAATACATTAAGTATGTGATGATTTTTAAACAGTTCTTTAGAATGTGTAAAACGACCTGCACCTGAAATAATTCTTACAGCGTGTTTTTGTCTGTTAAGCAATTTTTTAACTTTACTTACATTAGAGTTGCACCATGCAATATTTGCATAGTTTATATAACCATGTATGAGGGAGAAATATAAGTTTTTTAAGCAGTTTTGGTTTACTAATTGCTTAGCTTTGTATAGAATGCCAAAATTTTTTGAATTTTTATCTTCTAACGTTCTTATGTGTTCATGATAAATACATGATTGTACATGATTGTCATGATGTGTTCATGATGTGCACATGATTATTTTTTCTAACCTTTTCTAAGCACATGAATGCTTCATTTAAAAGAGAAATAGCTGCATAATATTTACTAGTATTATTATTTTTTCAAGTTAAAATCTTTGGTATTTTTTTTCAATTTCATTTTTACAAATAACACGTCCTGCTTAAATCATATCATACAATGAAATTAAATCACCTCAAATCGATAGAGACTGTATACGTAACACTTACCCATAGAATGTCATTATTACCCTTTTAGCATAACTTCATTTTATTTTTAGGAGTCCACCAGTCCCCTGTATTATTATTTTTAAGTTCAGAGAAATGGCTAACAACTTCTTTTGCATTAAAAAACATTTTTGTATATTTTTTTTTTTTTTTTTTTTTTTTTTTTTTTTTTTTTAGGTGCCCCAAGAAGTCCTAACGGTCTTGTCACAGAGCACCGCGGAAGTGCATTTAACCAGGAAGTTCACGCCTCCTTCCTTACCGTGACGCGAAAATATGTCCAGAGCTCGTTTCGAACCTGGATCTCCTGCTTATTAAGCATGCGTTCTCACCACTGCGCCACGGCCGCATTCTCATATTATACGCATTCTCCCTCTAATTAAATTTTAAATGCAAAGAACTTCCAAATATCATAAGCAGGCTAGCCTGATTCTATGTAGACAAAACATGCATAAAGGAACTTACGGGTAAATTAACACTGCGAAAGTACTTTTCAAAGCAAATTACTTTAAAAATTACTTTAAAAAGCTTACCATTAAAAGTAATTTACTTTTTAAAGTAAAAATAAACGACAATTGAAATCAATTTAAATGCATAACTATCACTTTTTCACGTAACAGTAACACATATAAGTAACTAAATTTATGTAGTTAAGTTTTATTTAACTACATAAAATTAATATAATTTCTGTAAAATAATTTCTGTAAAAAAAATTTCTTTTAAATGTAAGAAAACTATATATTTTAATATGAGTAATGTAAGTAATTCACGCTTGAAACTAATTCGTGTTTTTACATCAAAATAAGTATAAGAGCCGAGCCTAGCTACGATAAAATATTAGTTGAGCATACAGTATTCAAAAAAACAAATAGTAAAGTAAAACCGGGTCAAACCGCACACCATACCATTCCGCACACTGATCGAAAATATCCAATAAAAACTAAACGGATATGGCTAGGATAAAAATGAAAAAGAAATTCAAACACAGAACTATCTCAACTCTTTAAATTGATAAAGTTATATTGCTATTTAACTCCATTTTTTTCTTTTCTTATGCAATTTTAACGGGGAGTCAAAATTTTCTATATATTTTTTATCGTTGCGTACAAAATAGCGCTTGAACCGAAACTGATATAAAAAGAATTTTAGCACTATCTCGGTGGAAATTTAATTTTAATTCTGATAGTATCATTTTTATGCAGTTAGAAAAAAAATTTGAATCAAAAATCAAAAAAGTAAAAAAAAACCTTTTTTCTGATAAAACCGCACGCTCGATTGTTGACTTGGTTCAGTTTTTCGCAAGTGACAAAGCGCTTATCTTTATCTAATTAAGTTAGTGTTAGTTCCGGTTTAATTTTGAATAATATATAATGTTATTTGTTAGTATAATAGATTTTTATTCATTAAACACCAATTATTATATTATTTCTCAATATAATCATCACTCACTCAATTCAATTTAACTCATTCTCTTTAACATGTCAACTAATAAAACCAAAGCATACAAGGAAGACGATATACTAGCCGCATTAACTGATATGAATGAAAATAAAATATCACTGAGAAAAGCTGCAAGTCAAACATGGTGTTCCAGTCTCAAAGATCGCAAAAGTAACAACAATAAAGGCTTCTATGTCTCAGTACTTTCAAATGAAACAGAAAGATCGATGGTGCATGCATTCCAATTACTTGGTGACTGGGGTTATGGTTTAACCTGAAATGAAATCCTACAACTTGTATGTGGCTACCTTAAACGTGAACATCAATGGCACTTATTCGAAAAGGCAAGCCTGAAAAAGAGACGTTTTATGGCTTTATAAAAAGATGTTTAAAAGAAATTTCAACAAGAAAAGCGGATAACTTAGCATATGAAAGAGTCGCTTCTTGTACGCCAGAAATAAATGATATTTATTTTGAATGCGTCGCCAAACAATGTCAACAGACTGGTATAACTTCTGGGTCGCGTAAGATGTTTTACGCGCTTGCATGCAATCGCTGGTTTCCAGTGCATTGGCTTATTTCCACTTAATAAAAACAACATAAATCATAAGACATTAGCAATCACACAACAACCTATAACGCATATGACGCGTATGACGCATGATTTATAACGCAATGATGTTTAATCGACCTTCATCAACTTTAGCAGCCTCCGCAGCACCTATACCATCTTGCTCATACACAGCTTCATCAACTTCCACAGCTGCCACAGCTGCCGCAGCACCTAATCCAACTACACACCGATTACCATCTTTCTCAACTACATCACCTATTACCATCTTTCTCAACTACACCAGCTTCTAACGGGTAATGTGGAAGTTATCGGACAAATCCTAATTTCATTATTTGAGCATAATAATTAGTTTTTGTGGTTTTATGCGTAGGCATAAACGTTCTATAAAATATAAACTTTATTATTTGAAACACAATTAATTAAAATGAGGTTAAATGCAGCTGGACGAGAATCTTTTCAAAAGTGACTAAAAAAGTTTTTTGTAAATAAACCTAATATAAAAAATAAAATAAAATCGTAAATCATTTTGAAAAGGAAGGATTTGCTCGAAGTACAATATATGATAATCTAAAAAGACTTGAAAATGTTCAATCGTTTTCTGATAGAAAGCACCCTGGTCGTCCGACATCCTGGACCAGAGAAAAGAAAGCTGAATTAACGAGACTTGTCAACAATCGAAAAGGGGTCAGTCAGAGAAAAATAGGTATTAAATTCGATGTAAACCAATCGACAATTGGTCGTCAGTTAAAAAAAATGAATATTAAATATAGAAGACGTGAAAAGACTCCAAAATACACTATAGAACAACAAATAAAGGCAAAGAAAAGAAGCAGGAAACTAGTTAACCAACTCTATAACACAAAATAGCTTCCAGTCATCGATGACGAAAAATACTTTTGTTTTGCAGGGGACAACATGCCTGGAAGTTCTGGATACTACACAAACAACAAAAATACATGCCCAGAAAGTTTTCGTTTTAAAGGAAAAAAAAAATTTCCAAAAAAATTATTAATGTGGATAGCCATATCTGACCGTGGTATGTCCGAGCCATTGTTTCGCACATCCAAGGCTGTAGCGATCAATTTATCAATCTATATTAATGAATGTTTAGAAAAACGACTTCTTCCATTTATTCACAAGTATCATGGAGACTTTAACTATTTATTTTGGCCAGATTTAGCAAGTTCTCAATATTCTAAAGATTCTCTAAATTGGATGGACCAATATGTCTATTACGTTGATAAAGAATCCAATCCCCCAAATGTGCCTCAAGCACGACTAATTGAAAATTTTTGGGGACATTTGGCACAGAAGGTTTACGAGGGAGATTGGCAAGCTTCAACAGAGCAAGTTTTGATTGATCGCATTAAACTAAAACTACAAGAATTTGATTTAAACTTTTTACAGTCGCATATGAAAGGCGTCAGAGCAAAATTGAGATCAATTGCAGATGGTGGTGTTTTTTCATATAAAAAATAATATATTTTTATTAAAAGATAAATGCTTTATTTAAAAAAAATATAATAGTAGTTTTTTTTTTTTATTTATAAATAAGTTATTGACATTTTTATTTTGTCCGATAACTTCCGCATCACCCGTTAGTTTTGATAGGTATCAATAGGTCATGTGATGAGCGTCGCAAAAACAGTATCGAGATAGAGTTGAAGCAGTTTTTCAAGCCAGAAATCAATCGCATGTTAAGAAACCGAAGCAGTGCAACAAATCAAAACTTGGAGCAAACCCGAAGAAAACGTGATCGAGTTCCTCAAACAAAAAGATCAAGAAAAAGCAACAAGGGAAGCCGTGAAAGTTGTTAAACCTAACGCTAAGCGACGACTCTCTATGCCAACTACTCAAATGCCTGAGCATAACAATGCTGAGCAACCTCAGCAAAACATTAATAAAGAACAAGTAGCCACCGGGAGCCAAACGATTAAAAGTTGTAAAACGTAAAAAGTGGAGAGTACAGTTACACACAGAAATGTTGCAATGCGAGAATTCAATGTGTCGGGAACGGTTGTGCAAAGAAACATGTTTACCAAAGAAATATGTGGTTGGAATTAAATTTTTTTGCTTGCAAATAATGTAAAAACTTTAATATAGTTTCTTAAATATAGGTAGTGCTAAAAAAAAATAATAAAAAAAGTTAAATTTTAAAAATGTCAATGTTTTTTCAAGCGTGCGGTTTTATCAGAATCCTAAAACCGCACCATTTTTTTTACTTGACATTTAATATTTTCAATAACTTTATTATTTTATTTTTAACATATATTTTTATTATCTTAAGTAGTTTTTTGTTACCTATCTAGTAAAAAAAAAAATTGAAAAAAATAAAAATAAAAAGTTATTCATTTTTTCATGATAAGTTTTTTTTAATTTTTATTGTGACCTTTATAGGGTAATGTTGACCTGGTTTTACTCTATACATTTTTAAAACGCTTTTTTAGATTTTTAATTTTATAAAAACTTCTAGAAAACACCTCATCAATTACCAAAAAAATCTGTAAGTTTTCCCAGCACTTTTGGAAGTAACTCAGCCCAAGTTTTAGTTTTTATAATTTTTAACTTTTTATAATATATAATTTATATAATTTATTTAATATTTGGATAAATACATATATAAAAAGCAGGTGCGGAAACGTGCAGTTATCGCTCATTATTTGCCCAAAATTATATCTGCATAACAACAGTTTAGTGTTTTTAACAAAGGAAAAAGTTTTCATTAGTAAAAAATTTCCGACCCATCGTTTCCATTTTTTTTTTCTATGTATTTCTGAGATAACGCTTTTAACGGATTTTGTCAAGGTAAAGCAAAACAAAAACTCCGAGCAACAATTAAATAACAAATAGAGTCATAGTTTATGGGTTTTTTTAAAAAAAGTGTTGACAAAAACGGGAAAAAAATAACTTGCGTACAGTTAATTTAAAACTAATGCCAAAAATAAAAATAAAAATAAAAAAGTTTATGTTAAGCTACCGAGAATTAAAATTCTATTAATTAAAATTCTATTCTATTAATTAAAATTCTAAAATTCTGCATATTAAATCACTACCGTGATTTAAAGTTGCAAATTTATGACAAGATAAAAATCAATAAAGAACACAAAAATAAAGATTAAATAAACGAATTTAACTAGTTTTCTAGCTCTAATTAACGAATAAACGAGCTTTCAAGCTCTAGTTAAAGTAATTACGAATATGGCTTCCACATATTTTAGAAAAATATCTCTAGTTAACGAATAAACGAGCTTTCAAACTCTAGTTAAAGTAATTACGAGTATGGTTTCCATATATTTTAGAAAAAAATCTCGGATTAAGAAAAAAACAAAGGGAGCAAAAATTCAAAAATATATGACAAAAAGTAGGGACAAATAGTCAAAACGATTTAGTACGTCATTACATAACATATTTAGGGCTAAATGCCTGATAGAATAAATGATATTATAAATAGATAATACTATGAATAGATATTAGGAAAAGTGTTGATGTAATCACAATACTGTTTGAACAGATGTCCAGTGATGTACATGGGGTAATTAGAAAAAGTAAGTGGGAAAAGTGCATTTTTTTTTTTCTTTATACTCTGATGATGGCAAAAGTCACTTTAACTAGACTAACTGTGTAATTTATTATTGGTGTTATTAATTGTCATAATTTTAGCGGTAAATTTTGCAAAAGCCAATACAACAAGCCAGATTTTCTAGCTCTACGATTAGATTTTTATTTAGTCCAAAAGCCTAAAGATATGCTATTCTATTTTTTGATTTTGAGGATGGTTGGATACATTATAAATATAGAGTTATATAATGTGCAACAACAGCAATCAGCAATAAATGGAGATAATTTAATGATGACGCAACTGATATGGTCGTGATGGTATTGTTATCACCCCATTTAAAATGGTAGAAGCCATCAAATTTTTCTGTAAACGTAAACATTGAAAAAACCTTTAAAAAATATCGTTGAATTTATTTTTATTCATTCGAGTTTTAATAACAAGGTAAACATTTTATACGCTGCTTTTATTTCTAAATACCTCATTGAGCTTCAGTAAATAATAAGCTATTGTTAATTAGGAAGTAAATCTTTTAGGAAAATTTTTTAAGCATTGTTCAACGGATAATTTGTGATATCATTGTATGTTTATACTGTGTGTACGTTTATTTTATATACGTTTATAGTATATATATATATATCGAAATTTAGCAATAATAAAAAATAAACGACATAAATATCGTATAAAAGTTATCTATACTTTGTTATAAACATTTTGGCGGTTAATTTACGCAAAAAAGTTGTATAGAACAAACTTAAAAGTCGAAAAAAGTAAAGAAGTGGTTAAGATTTCTTTACATTACTTTAGATTATGTTGTTGTTGGAACAATTTTAAACACAGCATTTTTAGCATTTTTATTATAACCTCTTAACAACTTGTTGGTTCTTTTATATCTACTTCTTCGAGTGACCTCTTAACTATTTTATAAGCACTTCTTCACGTGATACCACCTTTCTTACCTTTTTTATAACTACTTTTTTACGTGATACAATCTTTCTCGCTCTCTTAGCACTTTCTCGCACAACCTAAATGAAAATCGCAAATCGGTTTTTCATTCCAAAAAAAAAATAAACTATGCCGTAATAATGCATGACGTAAATATTATTACATAATTCATCACTGGAATAAAAATGATAGCTTTTTTTTGGCACGTCTTCGTAATGATTTTCTTATAACATCTTCATAATGATTTTCTTATAACATTCTTAATTATCAAAAATTCTTTAAGAATTTTCTCTTATTTTTCGCAACATGACTGCCGATTCGATTTGACGTTTTCGTTTGACGTGACTTAAGGGGTATTCACGATTAACGTCGTTGGCATGATTTAAACAAAGTTACGTTTTAAATCAAACCCACAAGCAATTTAGTCTACTTATTTTATTAGTTATTTATTTCTATCGAATTTAAGTATTATTAAAAAATAATAAGTAATAATTCAGTTCACTATAACCAGAACATAAAACTCTAACCAGGTACATAAACAAATGAATTTGTTATAATATAATTAGATTAATTAATTAGATAATTAGTTAATTAATGTTAGGGAAAAAAACATAAAATCACTAACAGTTCTATTTGTGTTAGTAAGGCATCCGTTCTATTATTTTATTTGGTATTTGTTTTGTAATGGCTAGTTACGCTGCCCAGCAAACATGTCAGCGTTGAATCAACGTTGAAAACCGGTCGCAAAAGATGTTGCGAAAACGTTGACAAAGTAATCGATTTTGCAAAGATATGTAACGTTGTTTAATAGACGTTGATTAAACGTTATTGCGTAACGTTGAAAAAACGTTACTAAATGACGTTACAAAAGCGTCGCAGCTAAACGTTGAAAAATTTTACATAAAAAGCGTTGCATAAACGCTGTTAAAGCAGTCTATTTTGCAAGGATTTGTAACGTTGTTAGTAAAACGTCAATTTAACGTGACTCAAAGACGTCGAGTAAAGGTTGAAATATAACGTTGAATCAACGCTTAAATGCGCTGTATAAAATATCGCAAAATATTATTAAACATAATTAAACGTGGCTATAAGATATATTGAATTGGCAAATAAAACTAAATTGTAATTTGAACTCTGCCCTCGCAATATTTCCGAAATCAATTTTTAATTCAAACAGTAATATACAATGATAAATATAAAAAAGCTTAAAATATACAAATTATAGATATATATATATATATATAAAAATATAAATATTTCCTTTAAAATTTATGTGTGTGAGTGTTTGCATATGTATTTATGCAATATATAAAAATACAATTAACAGGATATCGTATCAATAGGCCAGGATATCATTGAGATACAGAATCTAAATCAAAAAACAAAACTTGTACCATTAGTAGTCTGAAAGCAAATACAAAAAAAAAATGTTATTAAATTGGTATAATTATTATTAAATTTAAAAAGTAAATCTCCATTGACTAGTTCTTAACTATATGAGTGACACCAAATCTTATTTATGTGAGTTTGTAAATATTATTGTAAATTTTTATATTTTATGGTTAAATAAATGGATTATTATTATATATAAAATATATAGATAAATAAATTACATATATATATATAAATAATATATATATATATTTATATATATATATATATATATATATATATATATATATATAAACTATATATATATATATATATATATATATATATATAAATTATATATATGTATATATATATATATATATATATATATATATATATATATATATATATATATATATATATATATATATAAATATATATTTATTTACTTATTATACAGTAAACTCCCGGTTATTCGAAATGGCACTTATTAAAATTTTCTGCTTATTCAAAGCAATTTTCATTTCCTGTGAATTTTTTTTAACAAACTCATACAAATACTGTTATGTAGAAATGCAGTTATTCGAACCTGCAGTTGTTCGAAATTTTGGTTATTTGAAACAATTTTTGCTCCCCTTGAAGAAAAAAAAACACATTTTAGGATCAAAAAAAAAATAAAAAATGGACTATATTTCAATGAATTGTAAAATATATATTATTTTACAAGGATAAAACTAAAGTAGCACCAAATTCCAAGGGTCCTTTTCTTTATGACTTTCTACTTTTATTAAAATTTGAAAGAAACTTAAAGTAGGTCATTTTAAAGAGCATATTCAGTTATTCGAGTTTTAAGTTATTCAAAATAAATTCTTATACCCCTTGGAGGTTCGAATAACCGGGAGTTTACTGTATATATATATATATATATATATATATATATATTTATATATATATATATATATATATATATATATATATATATATATATATATATATATATATATATATATATATATATATATATATATATATATATATATATATATATATATATATATATAAATATATAAATGTATATATATATATAAATATAAATATATATATATATATATATATATATATATATATATATATATATATATAAATATATAAATATATATATATATATACATATAAATATAAATATATATATATATATATATATATATATATATATATATATATATATATATATATATATATATGTATATACAGTCACAGGCAAAATTAAGTAACATTAATGATAAAATCGAAACTCAAACAATAAAAACAAAATTATTTACGTCAGAATCTGCAAAAGTTGAAAAGAGAAAAAAAAACATTTATAACTCTTTTTAACTCAATGCAAAAGTAACTCTATTAAATGAACTTTGCTAACTTACAGTTTTTCTGTCTAAAATAAATGTGACAAAAGTAAGAAACATCTACATTTTTTATATGAAATATAATGCTTTGTCAATAACTATTTACTTAAAAGTACTAACATCAAAAATATTTTGTTAAAGTTATTAACAATAAGCATTTTAAACTATATTTTTTGGAATTTATTTTTAAAAAAAGTTAAAATAATAATAATGGTTTATCATCAAAATTATTCATTGGACATCAGATCTCGGGCACTTTTGATTGAAAAAAGGGCCTAACCTACAAGCAATGTGATGAAAAATATCAAATATCAGTAATTGGTGTTAGGAAGATGTGTATAAAGTATGAAACAATTAGTTCTGCTGAAAATCAGAAAAGACTTGGTTGCCCCATTAAGACTTCAACAATAACCAATATCCTAATTGCACTGATAAAAAAAAAAATTCAACAATAACCTAAAGGCAGATTTGTTGAAAATCTTAAATTAAATGTTTCCTATCGAACTGTACAGAGAAGACTTAATTTAAGTGGTTTAATAATTTAGGTGATTTAAATAAACCTTCTCCAGGAAAGTAAACCCCTCATTAGTCGTATAAACAAAAAAAAACCTTTAGCATTTGCAAAACTGCATATTAACAAGTGTGAGGCATTTTGGAACTTAGTGTTATGGTCTGATAAGAATAAATGTCAAATACTTGGCTTAAAAAACGACAAAGAGTTTGGCGCAGACCTTGTGATGCACACTTAGATAGAAATCTTACAAAAACAGTCTAGCGTGGAGGTGGCTCGCCTATGGCTCGAGGATGTTTTGATTCAAATAGTGTGGGGCGACTGGTGAATGTTGAATGTATAATGACAGGGAAGTTGTATGTTGATTAGCTTTCAAAAAATTTATGTCAATGCGTTTGAGAATTGATTGCAAATTTTTTTTTCACCATGACAACGACCCTAAACACACATGCAAAGCGGCACAACAGTTCCGCAAAAAAAAGTAAAGCTAACATCCTTAAATGGCTGCCACAAAGCCCAGACCTTAACCCTATTGAAAATATATATGGGCAATTTTGAAATCTAAAATAATTGTTAGATAGCTCATTTCATTTAATAGAGTTACTTTTACAATGATTTAAAAAAAATTATAAATATTTTTTTTCTTTGTTTACAATCAAATGTTAGAAAAACATAAAATTTTTGCAGTTTTGTAGATTCCAACATAAATAATATTGTTTTTATTGTTAGAGTTCTGAATTTATTAACAATGTTAATGCTATACAACAATATATATATATATATATATATATATATATATATATATATATATATATATATAAATATATGAATATATCTATATACATATCTATATATATATATATATATATATATATATATATATAAATATATATATATATATATATATATATATATATATATATATATATATATATATATATATATATATATATTATATATATATATATATATATATATATATATATATAATATATTTAAATATATATATATATATATATATATATAATTATATATATATACATTTTATGGAAGTAAATCCTTACAATTAAAAATAGTCACAATTCCATACATAGATTAACTATATTAAACTAACTTGAATAGTTGTAACTATAAACCATCAATTTAAATCATATAATGTACTTCATTCATAAGATGGAAACCAGTTAAAACCATATCATTCCTCTATCTTTGATCCACCAGAACTTTACTAAATAAACTTACACCTAAAATCAAATTATCACATGTCAAAAAAACTTATTCAGTATTATTTAAATCAGATATGACTAATAGTTAATATTAAGTTTTATTTATTCTTCACCATATAAAAAATTAAATGCAAAGAGAAACACAATCATTCACTTACATAATTACTTTCATTCTTTTTCGGAGTCCTCTGTAGTCGTAAAATTAAATCCTTCGCCTACTACTTTATCTACTAATAGATACTTATAAGTAATTATTTAGTAAACAAATATAAACAAAAAATAAACCCAGTGCAAACAGATTACCATATATATATAGGCAATCATAATACAATAAACGGATTCAAAATTTTACTTATCCCAAAATAAAAATAAGATTTATTAGATGTTTATTTGATATAGTACTTCACCATTAATTATAGAAGTTTATTTGATATAGTGCTTCACCATTAATATAAAACTATAACAGTTTTTTTATTCATATAAAACAATTAAAATAGCAATGAGTACTGTAAAATTTAATGACCTCCTGTAACTTTAATTCTTTAAACTCTAAGCTTGTTCCATGAATAATCAATTGGAAAACTATTATAGGCAGCTTTCATTGCATGAATACCAGTTGACAAAAATAACCAACCATCTTCTACCCAAAAACAAAGAGCAACTGCCTCTGCTTCAATCTGTTTTTAAAATAAACAACTTAAGCCAAAGATCGTGAAGTCATTGTAATAGATCATCCAAAAAAAAGGCATCATTTGTTTTATTTAAATATATATATATATATATATATATATATATATATATATATATATTCATATATATATATATATATACATATATACATTTATAAACAAATATATATGTTTATATGTATATATATATATATATATATATATATATATATATATATATATATATATATATATTATATATATATATATATATATATATATATATATATATATATATATATATATATATATATATATATATATATATGTATGTATATATACATTTATGTATATACATATACACAAATATATATATACATATATATATATATATATATATATATATATATATATATATATATATATATATTTATATATATATATATATATAATGTATGTATATATATGTATATATATACATATATATATATATATACATATATATATATATATAAATATATATATATATATATATATATATAAATACATATTTATATATAAATATATATACATTTATAAACAAATGTTTATGTTTATATGTATATATATATAATAAATGTATATATATGTATATATGTATATATACATATATATATATATATATATATATATATATATATATATATATATATATATATATATATATATATATAATATATATATATACATATATATATAATGTATGTATATATATGTATATATATATACATATACATATATATATATATATAAATATATATATATATATATATATATATATATATATATATATATATATACATATATATATATATATATATATATATATATATATATACGTTTATTTGTATACAAAATGTATATATTTCTTATATATGTATATATATTCATAAGTACATGCATTAATACATAATGTTAAAATAAATAAAAATATATATCAAAGGTATGTGATAAATAATAAATGTTAGAATTAAATATTTAACACCAACTCTAAAATTAGGACTAGAAATATAAACATTTTATATACATATATAAAATGTATATATTTGTTTTATATATATTCATAAATTTACCCATTTATACATGCATAAATACATATTATTAAAATAAATAAAAATATATGATAAAGAATAAATGTTAGAATTAAATATACAACACCAATTCTATAATTAGGACTTAGTACTTTTCCTATTAAAATTAGAAGTTTTCCAAAAAAATAGAAATAAAATTTCTTATCCAAACGTGTTTTTATATAAAAAAATTTTCATTATTTTTCATTATGCATACTTTCATTATTGGTCGAAGATTTAATACTGAGGTTTTTGCTTGATAATTAGGGTAAGGTGTTTAAAGTTTTTCAAATAAATAAAAAAATTAGTCTGTAAACAGACTAAATTTAGTCTGACTTATAATGTTTTATTAATTTTGATATTACTTAAAACATCTGAATTTTATTAAAATTAGGTGCTATTTCTAACTTAGAAATAACATATTTAATACAACTTTGCAATTTAGTAAAATGGTCATTTTAAAATAAATAAATCATCAACAAAAATAACCTGAATAAACTGAATATACTCTGAGATTTATGTATATTATATACAATTTGATGCAAAATCTAAAAGTTTTAAATTAGCCGCAATAAAAAGAAGTTATGAAACATAACTTTATTAAAATATTTTTTTTATACCATCTGCATGCAATGTATTAAGTTTTCATTGCCTTTTTTTTACGGCAAAATATTTTTGTTATGGCTAGTTAATGAGACAATAATTTTCAATGTGTCATTTCCTCAACGTTGTCAAAACAACGTTTAATTAACGTTGGCAAAATAACACTTTTTCAACGTTTTTCAACTGCCACATTTTCAACGTATATGTAACGTTGAATAAGCGTTGTTTCATAAATAACTTAAATACGTTGAAAAAGCAGCGAATGTCTAACGTTGATAAACCTTCTATTTTGCGAAGTTTTTACAGTGATTATTTGCGTACTTTAATTCAACGTTGAATAAACGCGATTTTTTGAGAAGATAATATAAGTTGATATTTATACGCTTATTCAACGTTGAAAATATGACGTTTAAAAAGCGGTTTAGTTTTAACGTTGATGAAGCATAGATTTTGAATCTTCTTTAAAGTGGCATTTTGCGTAAGTTGATTCCACGTTGAATAAACTTTTTTTTTTGAGAAGCTAAATTACGTTACAATTTCAACGCTTATTCAACGTTTAAATTTACCGCGATTTAGTATACAAAAACAAACATTGGTTCAACGTTGAAAACGCGTTGTTTTTGTGACTGCAACGCTTTTTCTACGCTGCGACCTGATTTCAACGTTGATTCAACGCTGACATGTTTGCTGGGTGGAGTTGTCTCCTACAAAATTCATCGTACGGAGCGTGTTATCGACATAAATGTATTTATGAATCCCAACGAAATTTTCAACAAGAAATATCAAGAAAATTGAGCCCAGAAAATTTATCAAAAAATATCTCAAATTTTTGGCGAAACTAAAGTCAGCAGTTTGACATACAATACCAGAGGAAACTGGGTGAAAGAAATGAATCAAAAAGAAGATGTGGTTCTCGTGAATGAAACAAGTATACAATTGTCTGGTAGTAACCAGAACATAAACTCTATGATACGGAGTGACATTGGTCTTTTAATAACTGTTAAATGTGACCCTCTAATTGAGGACAATGAAATTTTAGCAGATATGCAGCCCTTTATAAGCGAGTTATACTCCGTAACTCACACAACGTACCACTTTAACAGAAATATGAAAGACGGTCGTAGGCTGATTCGAATGAAGCCTTCAGTAAGACTAAAAGAAATTCCACATATGATCGAAATTGATGGAATAATTATCGCTCTACATTTTTCTGGGAAATCTTTTCTCTGCAAGACATGCTGCAACTCACACCCTCCCCAACAACGATGCATCTCACATAAAGAGCCCTCAAAAATTATTAAAAACTCAACAGAAAAACCCAAAGAATGAAAACAGCCTCTCTAAAATAAATAGCGACAAACCGTCAGAAAAAGAGAAAGCGATTGAAAATATCACGCATGCTAAAAAGCAAACTGACAGCAAAATACCTGCCAGTGCTTCCACAGAACCAAGCTTTCAAGTTGTTAAAAGCCGTTACCAAAAACGAGAAGAAAACTAAAACTAAAAAGAAACAGCGAAAGTGAAAGCGACGTTGAAGAAGGCGGTTTGATCGAAATAAAAAACGACAAAATTATTTGTAGCAGAAATGCTCCATCGCCGACTCCTCAAAAGGAAGGATTGAAAAGAGTTGCACGACAAAGGCCGGTATGAATAAATATTTAGTTTATAAAGTTTATATCTACAAGTATTTTTTATTTTTTATATTTTTGTTTTTTATATTTTTATATTCTAAGAAAATGTATTCTAAAACCATCTGTCATTATGCATTCTGCACATTCTTTCACTCTCATTCGTCATGTCATTAAAAACCGCACTCAAACACAAATGGAGGCAATAAAAATCTTTTATGGTAATATATGCGGCCTTGGTAACGCAAATAAGCAAAAAATTATTATTAAAAAACTAATAAAAATGAATTACGATTTTTATCTTCTGCAAGAAGCCCATATAAATACGCAAGACGCAGAAAACTTTATACGACAATGAAATTATCCAGGGTTTTTTTTGAGTGGTACGTTACACACAGGTGGTACTTTAATCTTAACTAACCAAACTAATTATAACTTTAAAATAATTGAACATACCGATGACGAAAGCGGTCGTTTTAACTATATCGTTGTGGAAAAAAGATAACCACACTTTTCTTTTAATTAATATACACGCAAAATCCGTATCAAGCTAAGCTGACCACTTCGAAAGGAAAAAATTATTTAAAAAAATTATCAAAAAAAGAAAAATTAACTATTCTAGATACCATTTTATAATCCTTGGGGGCGATTTTAACATAGTTCTGAAAGAAATAGATTGGCACCCTCAAATAAATCGAAAAAAAAGTCTCTCAATCGAGGCCTTTAAAACATTATTAAAACATGATAAACATAGAGAACCTACCAAAAAAAAATTTTTTTGCAAAATTTATTACTACCCTAACACACATTACCACTAATGAATTATGGAGATGCAAAAACTCCAAAATTAAAGAAAATCATGATATTCCTGCCGAAAGAATTGCTAAAAATATACAAAAAGAAATTAAATCCACCTGGAAACTCCAGTGTAATAAATACTCTAGAGAAAATAATATAAATTTCATAAAATGTTTCTCAATAAACAGTGCAATAAGCAACTGCAACAATTGAATTCACAACAACTTTTGCTGTAGCAATAAGCAACAGCAAAGTTTGCGTGAATATATTTTAAGGTCGTGGGTTATTCGCATCAATGGATATATTATAAGCACGATCACGCGCGTGTCCCTAGTGTACGACGGACATGCTACTATTTTTTAAATACAAAGTTTAATAGCACAATATTTTATAAACACGCTTTAAATTTTATTTTGGATTAGTTTTTTTTTATTATATAGAACGCATGCACTCTACATTAAGTTAAACTTTAAACGAGCAACGAGAAACTAAAGCTTTATATATTTTAGAAGCTTTACATTCGAATCTTGAGCTTGATAAAAAATGATTACCAATTGTTTTTTATTTTAAATAATGATTTTGATAACTAATTAAAATATTAACTTTTGTCAATACAACTTTAAAGTTTCTTGCTATATAAAAAAGCTTAACATAGTATATTATTAGTGACCCTTGAATGTAATCTCTCCCAAATTATTATTTATATTTTGAGCCTTAAACAATCTATATAACGTATCATATGTTTGTAAAGTTATCAAGAGTTAAACCCCTAATTTATGTAAACTATCCATATTGTAAACTTGTTTATGAAACCCCTCAATTGTAACTGTCTCCTATCCATTTATTATATACGGTACTTCTTAAACACAAAACTTGTATATATATTACGGAAAACCACCCAGTCTTTGTAAACTACCCAACATGTAAATTCTTTTTATGAGATAAATGTATATATGTTGTTAAATAAAAAAAAGTCGCTTTTGGCCAAATGGCTTAAAGCGCTTCTCGCACTTATGGTTAAAATCAAGTGAAGTATCTGTTCTTATTTCGACGACAAAGTTACTTGATGAAGAGTTCATATCAAGCGATTTGTCGGCCTTCATTAACTAGGCGACCTAACTAACTGCAGGTTTTGCAACTTCTAACATTGTGTGCAATTCTTAAACTCACTTTTCTCTTGGTCCGAAGAGCAGGCAATGACGTACCTTAGGAGCTAAACTTGTCTTTGCGAGCCTGTGTAATGTGGCCTCCGAAAGGCACTTAGCCAGAGAAGGATAAACCACAATACCTTCTTATTTCGGCTCTGCACCATCTCTCTTAATTGGTTACGGTGTTGTTAGAAAACAGAAACAGCACAAGATCGAAACCGTGACAGTTGCTTTTTCGTAGTTTCATTTTACGTCTTGAAATTAGAATCTCCGTCCACTTGCTTTTTCGTAGTTTCATTTTACGTCCGGAAATCTGAAATTCCGTCCAATCCGGACGTTAAATGGAGATAAACCATTGTTGGCCGAGCGCTGCTTGGCTTTGGCTAAGTGGCAATACTAAACCCTTAAGTGGGCTGAACTTGGAGTCCCGGCTCCTAAAATAATACTGCCTTCTAGGCAGTATTATTTTGGGAGGTAAGTGTTGTTTAGGCGGTATTATTCTAGGGCTCTGTGTAAGCTTGCTTTCAGCTGCAGGTGTCTCTGCACTGCAGGTCGGTAAAAGAAAATAAAAATAAATTAAGAACTTATGTTTTATATGCTATATAATGCATAAAACCATAAGTAAAAACCAGACTGTGTAAAAGTACCGATTTCAACTGGCAAGAAACTGCTATCTGAGCAAAAAGAAACAAATATTCTGAGACAACGTACTTGGTCAATTTGTCATGGGAAAAAATACAAATTGAAACTTTTTAGTCTTGCTTGTGGTTTTTTAAGTACTTTTAGGCGTATTTATATTATTTGGTTGCTTGTATCGAGAATCAAGAAATTTATGATGGGTAAGAGTTATGCTAATGCTCTTGCTTCGTCAAGTTTTATCTCTGGCATCAAGACCAAATTAGGAATATTCAACTCCAATCACGTGGACGAAAACAATTTTGTTCTTTGTTGCAGATACGGTGATCTAAATATCAGTGTTAACGACTTTTTAACCGCACTATCTCAAAAAGACTTACTATCAAATGTACGGGGTGTTACCAAACATTATGCCCACAAATTGAGTTAGTCCGCATTTTACTTCGTTTTAGCTTTGCTCTCAAATCAGTCTTTTTCTTCCGAATTTTTTTCATTCCAAATTTTTTTATTTTTCTACAAAAAATCTTTTTTTCGAGTTTTTATCGTTCTATTTTTTCTCATTAATTAGGCATGTCACGTTTTTAAATAAGCCCGTAAGCTTTTGTGTAAAATGTTATGTTCTAGTGCGTCTATCTGTTAGTATTACGTCAGTTCAAACGAAAACTCATGCTATAAGACTAAGAATTATATGTTTGTGCTTTTTTTATCAGATTGTAAAATTATTATATTCATGTTTAAGATACATGAGTTTTCAAATTAGGAAACCTGATCCTTTTCATCATGGCTATTAATATTTTAACGTGCAACATAAACGGTCTAAACGACCAAGACAAACGCGATAATTTTTTTGGGTTTCTCAAAAAGTTCACCTTCGATCTTATTCTCCTTCAAGAAATAAAATCCAGACCGTCCACAGTTAAACAGTGGAGTGACGAATGGACTAAGGAGTCTATTTGGAACTCTGGTTCGAGTCATAACTGTAGTGGGGTCGCAGTTCTCCCTAAATCCAACGTTTCTTTGAACAAACAAAAAAAGGATATTAACGGAAGAATATTAAATGTCATGATAAAAATTGACGAACAAGAAATGCAGCTGGTGAATTATTACGGGCCTAATGTGCCGAGAGAAATCCGCCTCTTTTTCGGCGACCTTGGAGACTTCTCGCAGGACACAGTCCTAATGGCCGGGGGCTTCAACATAGTCGAAAGCCTGCCTCTTGACACAGAAGGCTCAAACAATGCTAAATATCACACCTACGGCATTGCTAAACTATGGGTCTTCCAAGGTAAGTAGCACCTAGAAGATGTTTTTCGTTTCAAATTTTCTAACAAAATAGAATTCACATGGCGCAATCAGACGGTTAAATGTAGACTCGACAGAATCTACTGCCCTGAAAAAGTAGCCAAAAAAACAACATACACCAAAATTCTCACCAACCCTTTTTCCAACCACGAGTTCGTGTCAACAACTGTCGATTTTGGTAAAACCAGGAGTGAACCAATTTTGGTAAAACCAGGAGAGGACCGATTTTGGTAAAACCAAGATGCTGGTAATTAAATCGCTACCTTTTGGAAATAGAGGTGCATAGGCAAAAAATTGAACTCTTAATTCAAGATTGGCAAACTAAAAAACGGTCCCATACGTCAATTTTAAAATGCTGTAACAACTGCAAACTTTTTGTTGGAGCTGAATTACAACACATCGATACAGGAAAGTGTGATAAACAAAAAAAAAACATCAAAAGGATTGAAAACGAAATCCAACGGGAGCGACAAAACGCTAACCCAAATTTAGATAGCATCAAAGAAAAACGCGATGCTCTTTTCTGGCTCCAGTTTCCCTGAGCGTTTATTCGCACGAAACAAAAACTAATCGAAGAAAAAGAAAAAAGAAAAACCTTCAAAATATTGTATAATTTGGAAATAGTTCAACAGCGGAACAAGTCAATTACTGAAACTCGCAAGAATGACGGTACATTGACGTTTGAACCTGGTGAAATAATAAACTCCCTAGTTTCATACTATAAAAGCATTAACACAAAAACTAGTTTATGCAAAGACAGCCAAAATTATGTCTTGTCACACATCACTAAACGTTTAAGTGATGACGAAAATCAATTTTTAAATACCCGCCTAACCGGTGTGGAATTAAAAGAAGTCCTTTTTAAATTTAAAAACGGAAAATCTCCGGGCTATGACGGACTTCTAGCTAAATTTTATAAAACCTTTTTGCACACTTTAGAACAACGTTTTGAAGAGCTTCCCTACGAAATACTTTTCGTAGAAAAAATTAGCAGCCACTCTATGAAAAAATCAATTATTTCACTGATTCCCAAACAAGGAGATCTTACCGAATGCAAAAACTGGAGACCCATATCTTTAATCGGAGTTGATTACGAAATAATCACAAAAGCGCTGGACCTAAGACTTGCAAAAGTAATTGGGAAAATTATAGAACCAAATCGAACTTGCGGAATCCTAGGTAGATCAATATTCTAAAATTTATATTTAGTAGTTGATCTTATAGATTACGCGGAATTTAAAAATCTAACTAGTTTCATTTTGTCAATAGATCAAGAAAAGGCGTTTGATAAAGTCGATTATGCGTTTCTGCTTCAGATTCTTCGAAAATTCAATCTTGGAGAAAATTTTGTATCTTTTGTCAACACCTTATACTCAGAAGTCTTGGCATCTGTTCTGAATAGCGGTTTTCTGTAAGCCTTCATTCCTACGGATAGAAGAGTTAGACAGGGCGACCCCTTCTCTCTCTTGCTGTATGTTTTCGTCGCCGAAGCTCTCGCCATGGTGGTCAGAGCAGACAGAAGAATATAGGGCTTCCTGTTAGCAGGTATACCTAAACCACTCAAAATACAGCAGTACGCAGACGATTCGAATTTTTTTTACCAGGGACGTGAAATGAGTCCGCTTTTTTTTCGAAAAAATAAAACTGTTTGAAAAAGCAAGTGGTTCAGTATTCAATGCCTCAAAAACCAAGGGTCTCGCCCTTTGGGGGTTTTGATCCTAAAATGAACCTGGAATTGGACGACATAGAGTGGAACAACAATACTAGTTTCCAAATATTAGGTGTTACTTTTTACACCAGACTGAGTGATACTACCAATTTCAAATGGCTAGTAACTCTAAACAAAATAGAGAAAAAACTCAAGTTTCTGGGACTACGTACTTTATCACTTAGGGGAAAGACTATGTTGATAAATACGTTAGCAATGTCAAAAGTGTGGTTTCTGGCAAACGTGCTGCCCGTTCCCGAATGGGCAATAGAACGTTTTACTACAAGTTTTGCATTTGTTATTTTTGACGATCTGTTGCCTTATGCTTTTGATTACTTATTTTTGGCGAATTTATCAGAGAAAAATCCCACTTCGCAACTGCTGTCGACACTCACTCAAACCATAATGAGTGCAATATGGAACAGTAGATACCACCACATGCCTAGTAACATAAAAATTGATCCAATTGCAGTGATCAGGGTACTAATCAGGAGCATCAGGAATATCATTAGTTTAAAATATAATTACCATGTCCGTAGAAACACTACGGACATTTTCTGTCAACTTTTTTGTATTAATAATGTTTTTTGCCTAGTAAAGTAAACTAAAACCAAATATATGAGCTAAATCTTAACACTGGCTCAAAATTTTCAATGTTTATTAAAGACCTCCTGTTCCCTACAAAGCTTTTCTTTTACAACAAAATTTATGTTATTTATGATTAGACAATCACTGCCAGCCATCACCTTATGATATATGATTTCAACATATAAGTGTTATATGTAGCTTTTGTAAAGTGGTGTTTGTGTAAAAGTCTTGTAACTTCTTTAATTATTATTTTTAACAAAACCTTTCTCTTTTAAAATACTCTTAACAAATTTTAACCAAATCTTCAAATAAAAATTTAATAAAAAACCTTAGTTACTTTACGACATCTTTGCGCACAGTGGCTAAACAAAAAAGAAAAAAACACAAAAAAAGTATAAAACTGAAAAACATAAAAAAATTTAAAATCAAAAAAATCAGAACAAAAAACACGAAAATATATAAAATCAAAAAAATATATATATATATATTATAAATGTATATAAACTCAAACAATTGTAAAACTTATATATTGTAAAACATAAATTATTCTAACCTGAGATAATGTAACTTTATGAAATTGTAAATACTTATTAAAAAGACAAAAAAAAAAAAACTTTACCAATGTGGGACAACGTACATTGTCAATGTACGTTGTCATGTCAACGGAAATGTCAATGTCAGCGGAAAAAAACACAAAAAACTAACAGTTCTATTTGTGTTAATAAGGTTTACCTTGTGGTTTTTTTACTTGTTTAAAGGTTATTTTGTAAATTTTGAAGTATTTTGGTTTTATTGATTTGATGGCTAAAAGTTATGTTAGCGCATTATCTTCTTCTGCTTTTTCAAGCACTCAAGCCAAGACGCAATTTGGAATATTCAAATCCAATTTTAGGAGTAACAACTCAAATGTTTTGGTTTGCAGATACGGTGATCTAAATTTTAGCGTTAACGAATTTTTATTTGCCTTATCTGGAAAAAATCTTTTAGTAAACGTCTGGGGAGTAACGAGGCATTACCCAAATCACCTCTTTGAATTTGCTGTGATAAATAATTCCTCAGTCGACTTGTTTTTAAAAACCGAAATTGAAATTAAAGGAAGCATACTACATTTTCAACAAAAGTTTGTTCGTAAAGTGCACGTCCTGGTGCAAAATATCCCAATTGGGATTTTACGAAATGGTTGTCAAAGTGCATTCAGCATGCTTGGAAAACACTTTGCGACCGGCAAAGAAATTGACCAGAATTTTGATGAGGACGAAGATATTTTATTTATTGACGAGAACTACGAAAACCAACCATGTGCGGAAAAAAAAATCGTAAGAAAATTTTTCTCTCCATATTTTTTCTTTTCAATTTTTTTTTTGCTTTGTTGTCAACTCTGACTATTTTTTTTGAACTTTTTTTTTCTAAACTCCAATTTTATTCTTCTCGCTAAAAATTTTTCGATTCTTTTTATTTGACGTTTTTATTTGACGTTTTTCATTAATAATGCATGTCACATTTTCGTTTAAGCACTTAAGCAGTCGTAATTCGTGTTGTTGTAGCTCGCGCTTTTATGTAGAATGTTATGGTGCAGTGTGTCCTATTGTTCGTATTACGTCATTTCATACGAAAACTCGTACACTAATAATAAGAATTATATGTTTGTGTTTTTTATGTCAGGTTGTAAAATTATTATATTCATATTTAAGGAACACGAGTTTTCAAATTAGGAAACCTAATCCTCTCCATCATGGCTATTAATATTTTAACGTGCGACATAAACGGTCTGAACGACCAAACCAAACGCGACAATTTTTTTGGGTTTCTCAAAAAGTCCTCCTTCAATCTTATCCTCCTTCAGGAAACAAAGTCTGGACCGTCCACTGTTTAGCAGCGAGGTGACGAATGGACTGGCTAGTCTATTTGGAACTCTGGTCCGAGTCACAGTTGTTACGGGGTGGCGATTCTCTCTAAATCCAACATTTTGTTAACCCAACTAAAAGGGACACTAACGGTAGAATATTAAACGCCATGATAAAAAATGACGAACACGAAATGCAGGTGCTGAATATTTACGCGCCAAAAGTGCCAAGAAAAAGTCGCCTTTTTTTTGGCAACCTTGAAGATTTCTCGCAGAACACAGGACTACCTGTCCTGATGGCGGGGGACTTCAATATGGTTGAAAGCCTGCCTTTTGGCACAGAAGGCTCAAGCAATGCTAAATGTCACACCAACGGCATTGCTGAACTCGGGGACTTCCAAGGTAAGTATAACCTAGAAGATGTTTTTCGTTATGAATTTCCCAACAAAAGAGAATTCACATGGCGCAATCAGACGGTTAAATGTAGACTTGACAGAATCTACTGCCCTGATAAAGTCGCCAAAAAAACAACATACACCTAAATTCTCACCAATTTCTTTTCCGACCACGAGTTCGTGTCAACAACTGCCAATTTTAGTAAATTTAGAAGAGGACGAGGATAATGGAAATTAAATTGCTCCCTTTTGGAAATTGAGGTGCATAGGCAAAAAAATGATCTCTTAATTCGAAATTGGCAAACCAAAAAACGGTCCTATAAGTCAATTTTAAAATGGTGGGACGACTGCAAACATTGTGTGAGGGCTGAATTACAATACATATCGTTACAGAAAAGTGAGAAAAACAAAGAACAAATGAAAAGGATTGAAAACGAAATCCAACGGGAGCGACAAAACGCTTACCCGAATTTAGATAGCATCAAAGAAAAACGCGATGCTCTTTTCTTGCTCCAGTTTCCCGGAGCGTTTATTCGCACGAAACAAAAACTATTTGAAGAAGGAGAAAAACCTTCAAAATTTTGTATAGTTTGAAAAAAAACTCGACAGGAGAACAAGTCAATTACCGAAACTCGCAAGAATGACGGTGCATTGACGAGTGAACCTGGAGAAATACTTAACTCCCTATCAACATATTATAAAAGCATCTAAAACAAAACAAATTTATGTAAAAACACTCAAAACTATGTCTTGTCACGCATCACTAAACATTTGAGTGATGATAAAAACCATGTTTTAAACTCCCGTCTAATCGGTGCGGAACAAGCCCTTTTTAAATTTAAAAAAGGAAAATCCCCGGGCTATGACGGATTTCAGCTGAATTTTACAAAACATTATAGCACATTTTAGAAAAAGATATTAAAGAACTTGCCAACGAAATTCTTTTTGTAGAAAAAAATACCAGCCACTTTATGAAAAAATCAATAATTTCAATTATTCCCAAACAAGGATATCTTACTAAATGCAAAAATGCCCATATCTTTAATCGGCGCTAATTAAAAATAATCACAATAGCGCTGGCCCTAAGACTTGCAAAAGTAATGGGGAAAATTATTGAACCATATCAAATTGCGGAATTCCAGGTAGAAAGGTTTTTTCAAATTTACTTCTAGTACGTGATCTAATAGATTACCCAGAATTTAAAAAACTACCTACTTTCATTTTGAAAATAGATCAAGAAAAGGCGTTTAACAAAGTCGATCGTGCGTTTCTTCTGCAAGTTCTCCAAAAATTCAATCTTGGAGAAAATTTTGTATCCTTTATAAACACCTATATTCAGAAGTTTCGGCAACTGTTTTGAATTGCGGTTTCCTGTCGACCGCCTTCCATTCGGAAATGGGAGTTAGACAAGGCAACCCTCTCTCTCTTATGCTGTATGTTTTTGTTGCTGAAGCTTTGGCTTTGGTGATTTTTTTTTTTGTTTTTTTGTTTTTTTATTTTTACAATGTTGTGATTCTATATAACTGATACAAATATACAATGTTTATAAAATATACAATGGTAAGAAAAAAAAATAAAAACCTCACAACTCTATAGAATGCAAAAATTATATCTGCAGAGTATCATTATTTATAAAAGAACGCGGGAAACTTGCAGAAGACCAGATGGTCTTGTCATTAAGAAACCGCTTGTAATAGTAATATTTTTTGTATTTTTGTTTTACATGTTTCTAGTTTCACAAAATATAATGGTTGTTCATTTTATATTGGACTCACATATAATAAAATGTAAGATAATAAATAATTGATAAATGCTAGATTTTGTACACATAAATATATGATTTGGCATAAATAAAATTGTTTTTGATTTATATATTTTTATATTGATATTTGTTATTGGAGTTTTTTGGGATTTTCGTTTCAACGTTAATTTTGGCTTTAGTTTCAGTATTAGTTTAGTGTAAGTTCATATAATTGTTTATATTTAAAACAAATTTTATTAGTAAGATTTTCAAACAATTTAGGTTATCTAATTTTGTGTTTATGGCATCTCTGGATATCAGTTTATTATAGAGATAGGAACCGCGATATGAAATTGTGAAACGCGATAGTTTTGTTTTTCTAAACGGTATGTTAAAGTTTCCTACTTCTCGAGTGTCATTTCTATTTCTATCGCTTTTAAAGAAATCATTTGAGAAATGTAATAGGACAAGCCCGAGTTTATATTTCAGCATAAACAATAAGTTTTGATAAATGTTTATTCTATAGACGTTTAGTACATTAAGGAGTTTTAACAAAGGTTCAGCATGAGTGAATTTGTCTTATTTTATAGACAATTCTAACGGCATGTTTTTGACGTCGATAAAGTGATTTCTAATTGGATATATTGGTACTTGCCCATGCTATATTACCATATGTATATTAGGTCTGTATAAATGAGAAATAAAGATGTTTTAGATTTTCTTGGGATAACATTGATCTAGCTTTGTATAGCACGCCAATGTTTTTGGTTATTTTAGTATTTAAATAGTCAATGTGTGCTTTCCATGAAATATTTTCGTCAATTAGTAAACCTAGAAATTTTATTATTGAGGTTCTTTCAATATTTTTGTTTTCTATTTATAGCAATGGTAATATATTTGGTATTTTTTTTCTTTTTTGGTTAGGATGGAATAAAATGTAATTTTATTCCATCCTAACCAAAAAAGAAAAAAAATAGTTTTTTCCGTGTTTAAAGATAAAAAAATGGTTTTTTCCGTGTTTAAAGATAACTTATTAGGTTTTAGCCAGATATTAAGTTTTTCAAGTTCAATATTCGTTGTTTCAAAGAGTTCTTTAATAGGCTGAGATGAATAAAATAAATTAGTATAATCTGCAAACATTATGATATCAAGTTTGTTTAAGACTTTCGGAAGATCGTGAATGTATATTAAGAACAATAAGGGAGCTAGAATGGAACATTGGGAAATGCCATATTTAATCTTAAGCAATTTTGAACAGATATTTTCATCAGTATTAACACATTGCTGTCTGTTTAGCGAAAAATTTTTAAACCAGAGTAATGCAACATTTTTTACGCCATATTTTTCCAATTTTTTGAGCAGGATAGCATGATCAACAGTATCGAATGCTTTCGATAAATCAAAACAAATCAACTGCTCTTTGCAAGATCTTAGTAAAGATATTCTTTTCTTTGGAATTTTTTTTTTTTATGTTATACAACAATGTTGTTATTATATATGATTAGAAATTCACTGCCAGCCCTTATTTTATGAAATATTATTTTAACATACAAGTGTTTATCCCTAGTGTTCGTAACGTATAGTTTGTGTAAAATTTCAGTATTTATTTAATTTTTTTCTCTTTTCTTAAAAAAAAAACATTCCTTAACCTATTTTGAATATTCTCTATTTATAACTTTATTTTAACACTCGATTTCTTTCCGCACAACGGCTCTAAAATAAAATACCGAATATACTAAAAAATATAAAATCAAAAATACAAAAAAACATAAAATCAAAATACACCAAAAAAATATAAAATCAAAAACACACACAAAAAAATATTAAAATGTTAATAAAAAACAGAAATGTATATATATATGAACATTGTTAAACCAATATATTGTATAACGTCATAAATAGAACCTCAATTAATGTATCTTGAAAAAAAAAATTTTAAAATAGTTATTGTTTTGTAATACAAAAAAAAAACTTTGTCAATGTGGACATTGATATTCGGAATATTATCACCAAAGTCTCGCGATCGGCCTCAAAACGACCTTTCAAATATAAGAATGCGAAGAGGACAAAACTCACGATTCTTACTACTTTTCAAAGTATTGGGTGGCAAGTTCATTTGTAAAATTTACTAAAACCAAAGCTGCAATTTTTTAAGACAAAACACTGGGACAACAAAATGTCTCAGTACTACAAAACTACATGTAAAATCTAAGGCAAATACGGGTCCCTGTTTAACATCCCCCTAAATCAACAAGAAACTTTTATTTAGAAATGGCAAAAAACAAAAAAACCAGTTGTGTCAGCCGAACTTTTCTGGAACAGTTCAACAAAAACAACAATGCCGTGGACCCTGATTTGGAAAAGAAATTTTACGCGATTCCCACGCATATGGACCGACACAAAACATCCTCTTCCGATTTCTCCATAACAGCTTACCTTCTGCTGGCTTGCTTGCATAGCACAAGGCAACAGATCGTTAAAAACAACAAATATAAAACTTGCGGAAAAATAAGGACAATCTGCACATCTTTGCCTACTGTCCTCTTTCTGTTACAATATGGGAATACTTTAAACATGTAAATAACTCCTTGACATCCCAAAACAACATTTCTCCAATAAATTCGATGTTCTCGCTAGAGACTGCGAGTTTATCGAAGAAAAACCCTACCTCGCAGCTGCTGTTGACAGTCACTCAAACCATTATAAGTGAAATATGGAACAGCAGATGCCACCATATGTTTAACAATTCAATTATTAACCCAATGGCAGTGAGTAGGATAATTAACAGATACCTCAGGAATATTATTACTTTAAAATATAATTATTACTTTAAAATATAATTATCATGTCCGTAGAAATACCACGGACATTTTCTGTCAATTTTTTTGTATTAAAAACGTTTTTTGTCAAATAGAGAATGGGAGAAATAGAGAAAAGCCTTAAACTAAACATATGAGCTAAACTAATACACTAGCTCATAGCGAAAGCTAAATGTTTAGTTAAGTGTTCCTGTTCCCTGCAAATAAACTTTTCTTTTTAACAACATAAATATATTTTATTTATGATCATAAAATCACTGCCAGTACTTATTTTATATTATATAATTTACTATTTGCATTTTTATTGTACCTTTTGTAACGTGGTGTTTGTGTAATAGTCCTATACTTTTTTCTTTTTATTTTACTTTTTAAAATCTTTCTTTACTAAATATATTTAATTAATCTTTACCAACTTCATTTACAACATCTACAACCTTTTTCCGTTTTCTCAATTTCTTTCCGCACAAAGGCTCAAAAATAAAAATAATAAAACCGCAATAAAATATAAAATTAAAAAAATACAAAAAAATACAAAAAACAAAAAAATATATATACATTTAGAGTCGAGAAATTATTTTAAAAATTTGAGCCTATATCTTGTTGAATAATTTAGGATAAGTCAACGTTGAATTCAAGTAAAAAAGCTTTGTAAATATTATAAATGCATGTTATAAGAATATATATAATATATATATATATATATAAAAATGAAAAAAAAAATGTAAAACTTATTGTAAATAGTATATGCTTATTTATTATGCAGAAATAGTTGAAAAAAATTTTGTAAATATTTATTCATTTGTAATAATAAAAGAAAAGGACATTGAAAAAAAAAAAGAAAACTCTTGAAAAAGAAAAAAAAAGTTTGAAACAGTCTGAAAAAAAAGTCTGAAAAAGTCTGAAAAAAAAGTCTGAAAAAGTCTGAAAAAAAAGTCTGAAAAAAAGTCTGAAAAAAAAGTCTGAAAAAAAAGTCTGAAAAAAAAGTCTGTAAAAAAAGTCTGAAAGAAAAGTCTGAAAAAGAAAGTCTTGAAAGTGAGAAAGAAAGTTTTCTAAAAACACAAAAACTATATCCACCCAGCCAACAAGCAAACGACTCGGGAAATTGGAGTGTGAAACTCCAAAAAAATTAATAAATAAGACAGAGTTAAAAGAAATCATGCTTTTGGAAAAAGTTTTGTTTTCGAAAGAAAAAGATGGGATGTGGTACGACGACGAAACAGATTCTCTAATAATGATGAAGAACACGATAGCCAACTTTGTGCGAAAAAAAATATCGTAAGATTTATTTTTCTTCTTATTTTTTTCGTTTCAATTTCCTTTTAATTTAGCTTTTTTCTCAAATCAGACTTCTATTTCGAATTTTTTCGTTCTAAACCTTCATTTTTTTCTTTCTGCAAAAAAATTTTTTTTTCGAGTTTTTCTGTTCTATTTTTAATTTCTCATTAATTGTGCTTGTCACGTTTTTAATAAGCGTTAAAGCTGTGGTAATTTGAATTGTTGTAGTTCGCGCTTTTGTGTAAAATTGTATGGTCCAGTGCGTCCATCTGTTTGTACTACGTCAGTTAAATCGAAAACTCGTGCACTAAGAATAAGACTAAAATGTTTGTTTTATTTTCGTCAGGTCGTAAAACTATTATATGTATGTTTAAGCTACACGAGTTTTCAAATTAAGAAAGCTGTTTCTCTCCATAATGGCTATTAACATTTTAACATGCAACATAAAGGGTCTAAACGACCAAACCAAGTCATAGTTGTTGCGGGGTGGCGATTTTCTCTAAATCTAACATTTCGTTAACCGAACTAAAAAGGACACTAACGGTAGACTTACCTTTGAAAACGGAAAATCTCCGGGCTATGACGGACTTCCAGCTGAATTTTACAAAACTTTTTGGCACGTTTTAGAAAAAGATTTTGAAGAACGTGCCTACGAAATTCTTTGTGTAGAAAAAAATACCAGCCACTCTTTGAAAAAATCAATAACTTCACTGATTCCCAAACAAGGAGATCTTACTAAATGCAAAAATTGGAGGCCTATATCTTTAATCGGAGTTGATTACAAAATAATCAAAAAAGACTTTCAAAAGTAATGGAGAAAATTTTAGAACCAAATCAAAATGCGGATTTCCAGGGAGAAACATTTTTTAAATTTACATCTAGTACGTGATCTAATAGATTAAGCAGAATTTAAAAAACTACCTAGTTTCATTTTGACAATAGATCAAGAAAATTCGTTTGACAAAGTCGATCGTGCTTTTCTGCTGCAAATTCTCCAAAAACTTAATCTCGGTGAAAATTTTGTATTTTACATTAACACCTTATATTCAGAAGTTTTGGCAACTGTTCTGAATAACGTCTTCCTGTCGACCTCCTTTCTTACGGAAAGGGGAGTTAGATAAAGCAACCCTCTCTCTTTTTCTGTATGTTTTTTTTGCTGAAGCTTTGGTTTTAGTGATCAGAGCGGATAGCAGAATAGAGGGTTTTTCTCTACAGGGAACACCGAAACCTCAAAGACTATAGCAGTACGCAGACGATTCGAATTATTTTGATAAGGACGTAAAATGTGTCCGCTATTTCTTTGAAAACGTAAAATTATTCAAAAAAGCAAGTGGTTCAGTGATCAACGCCTCAAAAACTAAGGGTCTTGCTCTTGGGGGTTTTGATTCCGGAATTTAAAGAGGATTAGATAACATAGAGTGGAACAGTGACACCGGTTTCAAAATTTTAGATGTTACTTTTTACACCAGACTGAACGATACTTCCAATTTCAACTGGCAAGTAGCTCCTAAAAAAATAGAGAAAAAGCTCAAGTTTCCGGGACTACGTACTTTGTCACTTAGAGAAAAGACTAATTTGATAAATACGCTTGCAATGTCAAAAGTGTGGTTTCTAGCAAACGTGTTGCCCACTCCTGATTGGGTAATAGAGCGTTTGCATAGAGCCATTTTCAAAAATCTGTGGCAAAAGACCAATTTCTACCCAGTCAAAAGAGAGAAACTTTTCTTATCCGTCAAAAACGGGGGTCTCGGAATATTTTCATCGAAGGAGCAAAGTCTTGCAAAAAAAAACAAACGTTTTTTGTCAAATAGAGAATCGGAACTTGAAACTAAACATATGAGCTAAACTAATACACTGGCTCATAGCAAGAACTAAATGTTTAACTAAGTTTTCTTGTTCCCTGCAAATAAACATTTATTTTTTTAACATAAATGTAGTTAATTACGATTAGACAATTGCCGCCAACGCTTAATTTATAATATATAATTTACTATTTGCATGTTTTTAGTACGTTTCGTAACGTGGTGTTTGCATTAAAGTCCTGTATTTTTTATTTTTTTTAATGTTACTTAATAAAATCTTTTTTCACTAAATATATTAAATTTATCTTTTCCAACTTCATCTACAACCTTTTTATTCTCGATTTCTTTCCGCACAACGGCTCAAAAAATAAAAAAGCAAACATATAAACACAAAAAAATATAAAATTATAAATACAAAATAATTAAAAATTAAAAAAAGCAAAAAAATAAAAATTACAAAAAACAAAAAATATACACACATATTGAGTCAAGAAATCATTTTAAATATATTGTTAAATAATTCAGGATAAATCAACGTTAAATTCATGTAAAAAAGCTTTTGTTAATTTTATAAACACATGTTACAAAATTAAACATAAACGAAAATATATATAAAATGAAGAAAAAATGTAAAACTTATTGTAAACTATATATGCTTATTTATTATGCAAAAATAGTAAATAAAATTTGTAAATATTTATTATTTTGTAACAAAAAAATAAAACAATAAAAAGCTTTGTCACTTAACAAAGAGACTATGCTGATAAATACATTAGCACTACCCACAAATACACTTTTTAAAAAAAGAGGCTATATAGCAGACAATCTCTGCCCACAATGTATGAACAAATCAGAAAACATACAACACATGATATTTGAATGTGAAAAAGTTCAACCTTTAGTAAAATACACCTTAGCCCTCATTCACAAATATACCCATACCATATACCTCTTAAAAACTCTTTCAAATTACTTTTTTGCTTTTCATCAATTTGTAAATAAATTTTATATTGGAAAACTAATAACTAACGAACTATTATATATAATATATTGCAATAGAATGAGGTCGTTCCACCACAAGAAATTTTACCCCAGTAGGACGTTCATGCTAGAATTCCAAGGCAAAATTAAATTTTGTCAGAAGAATTTCAAATTTCTATAATTAAAAATAAAAAGATTTCTTTTCTAAAACAATGCAGATATATCTGGAGCGGAGAAATAACATTAATCTAAAAATTAATAACAAAGTTCTTATAAATTGAAATGCCCAAAAATATTTTATGAAAATTAATTTTTTTTTGTTTTCTTTTTTGCTTTTTCGTTTTAAATTCTTCGATTTTTAATTTTTTCGCTTTTTCGTTTTCGTCTTCGATCTTTACTAAGTGGGTTTTTTTATTTTTTAAACGTGAGCCCTCTGGGAGTCTGTCTTTATGTATTTTAATAGTGGAACAGTAGACCACCTTGTAATTTTATTTATATACTACTGTAACATTATTAATACCTCTGCGTGGCAAACGCTCGAGGAGAATGAACTACAATACGATAAATACATTAGCAATGTCAATGTCAAATGGTTTCTGGCAGACGTGTTGCCAATTCCTGAATGGATAATAAAACGTCTGCATAGTACCATTTTTAAAAACTTGTGGCGAAAAACCATTTTCAAAAACCTGTGCCAAAAGACCAATTTAATCCGGTCAGGAGAGAAACACTTTTTTTATCCGTCAAAAGCGTGGGACTCAAAACACTCTTTGTGAAACTGCTGAAAGCGGAGACCAAACCCACAATTATTACTACTTTTCAAAGTATTGGTTCGCAAGTTCACTTATCAAATTTACAAAGCAAAATTAAAGCTGGAATTTTTTAAGACAAAACAATTTTCCAAAACACTGGGACAACAAAACGTCTCAGTACTACAAAACAACAGTTGAAATATTAGGCAAATCGGGTCTTGTCTGTCCCTGTTTAACTGGGGTTTAACATCCCCTAAGATAATAAAATTTTTTAATTAGAAGTGGCAGAAAACAAATAGGCAGTTGTGTCAGCACAACTTTTATGTATCAGTTCAACAAAAACAACAATGCCGTGGACCCAAATTTAGCAAAAAAAACTTTACCTCCCACGCAAGTGGACCGACACAAAAAATCCTCTTTTGTTTTTAAAGAACAGTCTACCTTCTGCTAGCCAAAGCATAAGGCAACAGATCGTTAAAAATAACATGCAAAACTTTTGGTAAAATTGAGGACAACACTCACATCTTTTCCTTCTATCCTCTTCTTGTTGAAATATGGGAGATATTAAATACTTTAAACATTTATATAATTATATACAATATGGGAAATATTAAATTTTTTAAACATGTATATAACTCTTTGACATCCCAAAAATTATCCGATAAATTCGATTTCCTCGATTGAAACACCAAATCTATAGGAGAAAAACCCTACTTTTTAGCTGTTGTTGACACTCACTCAAACCATCATGTGTGCAATATTAGCAGATACTACCATATGTTTAACTTAAAAATTGATCCAATGGTAGTGATCAGGGTAATAATCAGGAACATTATTAATTTCAGAATCAGAAATATTATTACTTTAAAGTATAGCTACATGTCCGTAGAAACATTGCGGACATTTTCTGTCAAGTTTTTTCTATTAAAAACGTTTTTGTCAAGTAGAGAATAGTAGAGAATAGAAAAATCTAAACATATGGGCTAAACAAAACAACGGTTTGAAGTAAGGTATGCATATTTTGTAATACTTCGTATTCTTTATATTTTATCAACCCTAATATTGTTATATGCTTACAAGTTTATCACTGCCAATAATTGTTTAGAATATATAATTTCTTTATATAAATGTTTTTATGACATTTATAATAGTTTTATTTTTATGCTCGTCAGTGTTGCTGTATCGTAAGAGTGCTGTGAGTTTAACATTTTTGTTTAAAACTTTTATTTTAAAACGCTTTATTTTAATTCTTAAATGTCTTTTTTTATTTTAAATCGCTTCTTTTTTTTTTTGATTCCTCTCCGCACAAAGGTTCAAAATTAAAAAAAAAAATTAAAAAATAAAAAAACGCAAAAAAATATAAAATTAAAATTAAAATTAAAAATATAATAAAATAGTAAATAAAATTAAAAATTAAAAAATATACATATATATATAAACAGTAAAACGTCTATATTGTAAAACCTTTTTATTATATTAATCTGAGATAATGTAATTTCATAAAATTGTAAATATTTATTGCTTTATTAAAAAAAAAAAAAACGAGAGTTATACATTCAGGACAGGTGTCTCTAAGGAGGAAGCAGAATGTGTACCCGAAAACGATAAAGATATAAACAAAAACCAGCAAAAGAAAGCCAACCAAAACAACTGAATATAGATATAGAAAATTCGCAAATACCAATTCACTGTAGTATAACAGAGGATGATAATACCGTTGTCGATAATAAAACAAATTTAGTATATAATGACAACGCAATGGAAGAATCGAAAGAATCGAAAACTACCGAATAAATAAAAACCACAATAAAAAAACTCCGAAAAAAAGATAACATTATCAAAACTCCATCAGAGGAAAAAATAAATAAATTAATAACTTATGTAAAATAATTACAAGCCGAAATATAAAAAACTAAAACTGAATATTAAAAACTAAAACTCGAGGAGTTAAAGCATATAAAATCAAAATAAACGCAAAATTGAAAAAAAAAATTTTTAAGTTAATACATCACTTATTTTAACAAAGTATTTCTTATAAACCGATAGTACTTCCTTGTCAGCTATCAATTTCAATTTCGTCTTAATACCCTTCTTAAGTGATTGTAAAAATGTTGCATTAGTTTTTTTCAAACATGCACTGATACACCCAATCAACTGTTGTGAACTTTTGGCCTCCCATCCACCCTCATACACATTCTGAGCCAATACTCCTCAAAAGTCTGTGATTTGCCGGGCTTTGCGGACATTAGGAGAATTTATATCGACCGGCACGAAATTGATGTTTTTATCCATCCAGGAAATAGCCTCTTTAAACCTACGAGCACTAGCTAAATCTGGCCAAAAAATATAATTTAGGTCTTGATGATACTTATCAATGAATGGTATAAGTCGTTCCTCTAAGCATTTTTTGATATAAATGCCTGATTTTATTGCAGCCGATGTTGTTGACCGAAAGAGTGGTTTCGACATTCCGTGCTCAGGTAGTGCTATCCAAACAAGAATTATTTTTTGAAATTTTTCTTATCCCGCAAAACGGACATTATCTAGACAATTGTCTTTGTTGTCCGTGTAATATTCGGCGTTTCCAGGCATTTCATTGCTGCCGAAACAAAAATATTTTTCGTCGTCTAAAATTAAAACACAATTTAAAAAAGATTAAAATTGAAACACGAGATTTCGGCATCTTTTTTTTTGCCTTAGACGTATTTATCCATCATTGTATTTGGGTGTTTTTTCACGTTTACGGTACTTAATGTTCATTTTGGCCAATTGTGTACAAATTGTCTTTTGATCGACGTTGAATTTACATCCGAGTTTTCTTTGACTTTTACCTTTTCGATTGTTGGTTAACTTGCGAAGTTTTTGTTTTTTTTGCTCGAGTCCACGATGATGGGCGTCTGTCCTGTAAGGTCACTGTCCTTTGATTTGTCAATTGATATAATTATATGCTGTTTTGCGACAGGATCCTTCTTTAATAAAGTGGTTAGCAGTTTTAGCTTTGGTAGCTTTTGGATTTTTTACAAAATAATTTTTGACATTATTTTGAAGAACTGCTCTATCTTTGCAGTTTAACTTTTTTTTTAATAAAACTAGAATATTTAAAAATAAAAATTACAATCGAATGCTAAAATATAATATTATGGATTTCAAGCAAAACTAAGTTAACTTTTGTGTAACTAATTTCTCCTCACCCATTATATATGGTATATATCCTAGTATAGTAGTAAAAATTAAAAGTGCTACCCCTATAACATTTTAAGGTCACATTACGTATTGTAACGTAAACGAGATTCGTTACGTTACGTGCAAAATGTCCGTTATTTTTACGTAACCGAGACGAAAGATTTTACGTAACAACACGTAACATTGTTACGTAACAATACGTGCAAAATGTCCGTTATTTTTACGTAACCGAGACGAAAGATTTTACGTAACAATACATAACATTGTAACGTAACGTTACGTGCAAAAATGTAATTTTTACGTAACCGAGATTTTACGTATAACGTATTAATATGTAACATTTAGACCTAATAAGGTGTGATCATGGTCACCTACGGCGACTTTCAATTTGCGACATTTTGAATTATTGAATGAGATTACATAAGCAATAAATGGATTACATTTTAGTCACAGCTTACACTTATAGCCGGCACAGTTCAGTCTAAACAACAGAAACCTTCGTCTACAGCGTAAGGGGAAAACTTTTACAACAATAGGAATCACACTAAAACTTGAAACAGCTACAATCAATACTGATAAAAAATTTTTTTTTTTCTTTTATTACAAAATAATAAATATTTAAAATTTTTTAATAACATTAACTAAGGTTTTATGTTTTTACAATATATGGTTTTACAAGTTTTCACAAATATATACATTTTCTGTTTTGTAAATTTTAATACATAATTTTTATATTTTTAATTTTTTTTTTTTTTTTTGTGTTTTTTTTGATTTTATATTTTTTTGTGTTTTTTGGTTTTATATTTTTTTGTTTTTTATTTTTTTTCCGTTGTGCGGAAAAAAATCGAGAGTTTAGATTAAGTTAAAAAAAGAAGAAATTTTAAAATAGATTAAGGAAAGAATGATTTATATGCAAAAAATAAAAAAAGGAATTACAGGACTTTTACATAAACATTACGTTACGAATACTATAGAAAAAAAAAATTTTGTGTTAAAATAATATTTCATAAAATAAGGGCTGGCAGTGATTTGCTTATTTTATATAATAATAAGTTAGTTGTATAACATAAAAAAAAAATGCAAGAGGAAAGGAACTCTTTACTAAACATACAACGAGCCGTTGTTTTATTTTAGCTCATATGTTTAGTTTCAGACTTCCATTCTCTACTTGACAGAAAACATTTTTTATACAAAAATACTCACAAAAAATGTCCGTGGTGTTTCTACGGACATGATAATTATATTTTAAGGTAATAATATTCCTAAAGTTCCTGATTATTACCCTGATCACTGCCATTGGGTCAATTTTTTTGTTGTTGAACATGTGGTGGCATCTACTGTTCCATATTGCACTCATGATGGTTTGAGTGAGTGTCAACAGCACCTGCGAAGTGGGGTTTTTCTCCGATAAACTCGCTGTTTCAATCGAGAAAATCGAATTTATCGGAGAAAAGTTGTTTCGGGATGTCAAGGAGTTATATACATGTTTAAAATACTCCCAAATTTCAACAGAAGGAGGACAGTAGGCTAAGATATGCATATTGTCCTCGATTTTACCACAAGTTTTGCATTTGTTATTTTTGACGATCTGTTGCCTTGTGCTTTTGGCTAGCAAGGCCGCAAAAGGTAAACTGTTGTGTAAAAAACGAAAGAGGATGTTTTGAGTCGATCCGCATGCGTGGGAGGTGAAGTTTTTTTTCCAAATTTGGGTCCACGGCATCGTTGTTTTTGTTGAACTGTTCCAAAAAGGTTCTGCTGGCACGACTGTCTTTTTGTTTTTTGCCACTTCTAAGTAAAAATTTTTTGTTGTTCTTAGGGGGATGTTAAAAAGGGACCCGTTTTTGCCTAATATTTCGATTGTTGTTTTGTAGTACTGAGACGTTTTGTTGTCCCAGTGTTTTGGAAAATTGTTCTGCTTTAAAAAATTCCAGCTTTGGTTTTGGTTCGTAAATTTTATAAGTGAACTCGCCAACCAATACTTTGAAAAGTAGTAATAATCGTGAGCGTTGTCCTCTTCGCATTCTTTCAGTTGAAAGAGTGTTTTGAGGCGAAGTGCAAGATTTTGGTCTTTCAGTGATAAAATTCTTATAATATTATATTATAACAAAAGCTGGTTTTGTGGTTTATCCTCCTCCGGCTCTTTGCAAAATAGAGGCCACATTACCAAGGACCGCAAAGACAAGTTCGGCTCCAAAAGGAGCGTAATAACCCGCTCTACGGACCAAGAGTAAAGTGATTTAAGGAAGAACGAAGATATGTTTGAGTGAAAGATAGAAGTAGTCGATTTAGAAAGATAGCATAGAGACAGCGGACAGGATTGCACGCGGTGATAAGATTGTGCAATTAAAATGTTCGCTAATTAATACGAAACAATCGATTAAATAAATTCGAAAATTAATTTTTACTTACTACGTTACAGTAATTGTAACAAAAGCTGGTTTTGTGGTTTATCCTCCTCCGGCTAATTGCCATATAGAGGCCACATTACCAAGGACCGCAAAGACAAGTTCGGCTCCAAACGGAGCGTCATAACCCGCTCTGCGGACCAAGAGTAAAGTGATTTTGTGAAGAACGAAGATATGTTAGAGTCAAAGATAGAAGTAGTCGATTTAGTAAGATAGCATAGAGAGAGAGGACAGGATTGCACGCGATGTTAGAAGGTGCAATTAAAATTTGTTCGCAAAATAATTTCGAATTAATACGGAACAATGGATTAAATAAATTCGAGAATAATTTTTTACTTACTTTTTTTTTTTTTTTTTTTTTTATTACAAAATAATAAATATTTACAAAAGTTTTAACTATCTCTGCATGATAAATACGCATATTTACAATAAATTTACAAATCTTAGAACTTTATTTATTTTTCCATTTATAAATATTTTTATATTATAAGAAAGTAAAAGAGAAAAACAAGCTTTTTTAACATTTAATAAACTTTGATCTATTCTAAAATATTATTTGGTTTAAATGCCAATATTTTTAAAAATAAAGTCGTGTTTTTATATATATATATACATTTTTTTAATTTTTGTTTGTTTTTTGTATTTTAATTTTTTTGTGTTTTTTAATTTTTTATTTTTTTGTATTTTTATTTTTATATTTTTTTGTGTTTTCTTTTTTTTTTTTTTTTTTTTTTGAGCTTTTGTGCTGAAAGAAATCGAGAATATGGAAAAGGTTGATAATGAAGTTGGTAAAGATTAATTAAGTATATTTAGTAAAGAAAGATTTTATTAGATAATACTAAAAAAATACAGGACTTTTACACAAATTATCACGTTACGAAATCTACATAAAAAAAAAACAAATTATAAAATATATATCTTAAACTAAGGGTTGGCAGTGATTGTCTAATCATATATAACAATATTTTTGTTGTAAAAAATTATATGTTTAAAGGACACGGGAACGCTCAACTAAACATTTAGTTCTTTCTACGAGCCAGTGTGTTAATTTGGCTCATATGTTTAGTTTCAGGTTCCCGTTCTCTATTTGACAAAAAACGTTTTTAATACATAAAAGTTGACAGAAAATGTCCGTGGTATTTCTACGGACATGATAATTATATTTTAAAGTAATAATATTCCTGATGTTTCTGGTAATTATCCTGATCACTGCTGTTGGGTCAATATTTGAATTGTTAAACATATGCTGGCATCTGCTGTTCCATATTTTACTCATAATGGTTTGAGTGACTGTCAACAGCAGCTGCGAGGTAGGGTTTTTCTCTGATAAATTCGCAGTCTCAATCGAGAAGATGGAATTTATTGGAGAAAAGTTCTTTTGGGATGTCAAGGAGTTATATACATGTAACATATTGTAACAGAAGGAGGACAGTAGGCAAAGATGTGCAGATTGTCCTCAATTTTACCGCAAGTTTTACATTTGTTGTTTTTAACGATCTGTTGCCTTGTGCTTTTGGCAAGCAAGGCAGCAGAAGGTAAGCTGTTATGAAAAAATCAAAAGAGGATGTTTTGAGTCGGACCGTATGTGTGGGAGGTTTTTTTTGGGAAGGGAATTTTTACTTACTACGTGGGAGGAACTTTTAATTAATTTTTTTTTTTTTTTTTTTTTTTTTTTTTTTTTTATGAAAATTTTATAAAATTTTTTTTGTTATTTTTTGTAGTTTTAGTTTTTAATGTTATACTTTTGTTTTGTTTTTTTTATCTTAGTTTAAAGCTTATGGATGCTGTATTTTTTTGTTGGTTATTTTTATGAATTTTAAAGTTTTTTAAATATTTTTTATTTTTTAATATAATATTTATAATTTTAATTTCTGAAGTATTACTTTTGTTTTTTGTATTAAATTTAAGTCCAGTCGTCATGGTTGTATGAAGAATTGTTTTGGATTTGTGTATTGCTTTTAATATAATCCCTTGATTGTCCGGCAGGTATCTTATTTGCTTTGTTCCTTTTACTTAGTCTTTCGAATTTTCTCTGATCATATTCTGCTTTTTTGTATGCCTTAAATAATAATAGTTGATCTTCTGAGCATTTTGTTTTATCGAAGCCGTAGAATAAATTTAAGTTGTAAACATGCCTCCCAGTATAATCTAAGCAAAGATATTCTGAGGGATGTTCGATTTGTTTTTCTGGTTCTTCTATGTTTGCTTCATTTATGATGTTGTCGTTGTGAGGTTCGATTTTGTTTTCAATATTATTTTTGTTAAAACTTTGACTTTCTTCCATGTGATTTTCTGTTTCTTGTGTTTGAGGATTTATTTCAGGCGGTTGTGCTATTTGTTCGGGTGTCTTTTGTTTTGTTTTATTTATGTTATTGGTATCGTTGTTTATAATTTGGTTTTCAACAGAGTTTTGGCGTATCACCATAGGGGCTTCTGATTCTTGTGGTTTAGAAAAGTTAAATGTTGGTTCAGGTAGTTCTTCCGATGTTTCTGGTTCATTAGATTCCGTTACTTTTTTTCTACGTTGTTCGGTCACTTCTATAAAGTTTTTTTTTGGTTTTAGGTTATCTTCTTTGTTTTGACCAGTATAGATATCCTAACGTTATATCCGCATAGTTTTAAAGATCTTGGTATTGGTTTAATTAATTGATTCATCATAGCGACTAGAATTCCTGTATAGTAAGAGGTTCCGTTTTTAGGCGTTTTGCGATACACTGCTCTTGTGTGTATATGTTTCACATATCCGAGTTGCTCAAGAGCCACACCGACAGGTAAATATTTTTTTTCGAGAGGCAAACCGATTACCGATACTGCAACTCGTTTGCATAAGTTTCTAGTAGGGGTAGAATTATAGAAATGGTGGGTTACACCATTAATTAAAAGTCCATTTTCAAGGACCGACGATTTCGACTTGTCAGTTTTCATGACGAGTTCGATCATTGTCCCTTTACGAATAATTTGCAGGCCTTCCAGATCATGATCTAAGTTGGCGTTTTCAAGAGTGATTAAAATATTTGGTTCAGTCATGTGTTCTGTTATTTCACACAAAAGGGTTTTTTTCAATGTGCTAAATTCATTAGACAATATTGAGTTAAAATTAGTTGCTATAACTTCAGCATAGCTTTTTTTACTTACTACGTTAATTTTACTTACTTTTTTTTTTTTTTTTTTTTTTTTTATTACAAAATAATAAATATATACAATTTTTTAATAACATTAACTAAGTTTTTTATGTATTTACAGTATATGGTGTTACAATATAGCATAAATATATACATTTTTTGTTTTTTAAATTTTATTACATAATTTTCGTATTTTTAATTTTTTATTTTTTTTTGTTTTTTGATTTTATATTTTCTTGTGTTTTTTGGTTTTATATTTTTTTGTATTTTTTTGTTTTTTATTTTTTTTTGCCGTTGTGCGGAAAGAAATCAAGAGTTTAGATTAGGTAAAAAGAGAGAAGAAATTTCAAAATAGGTTAAGGAGAGGTTCATAAGGTAAAAGAAAGATTTATATCCAAAAAAATTAAAAAAAGAATTACAGGACTTTTACATAAACATTACGTTACGAACACAATAGATAAAAAAATTTTGTGTTAAAATAATACTTCATAAATTAAGGTCTGGCAGTGATTTGCTAATTTTACATAATAATAAGTTTGTTGTATAACATAAAAAAATTGCAAGAGGGAAGAAAGTCTTTACTAAACATACCACGAGCCGTTGTTTTATTTTAGCCCATATGTTTAGTTTCAGACTTGCATTCTCTACTTGACAGAAAACATTTTTTATACAAAAATACTCAGAGAAAATGTCCGCGGTGTTTCTACGGACATGATAATTATATTTTAAGGTAATAATATTCCTGATGTTCCTGATTATTACCCTGATCACTGCCGTTGGGTCAACTTTTTTGTTACTAAACATGTGGTGGCATCTACTGTTCCATATTGCACTCATGATGGTTTGAGTGAGTGTCAACAGCACCTGCGAAGTGGGGTTTTTCTCCGATAAGCTCGCTGTTTCAATCGAGAAAATCGAATTTATCGGAGAAAAGTTGTTTCGGGATGTCAAGGAGTTATATACATGTTTAAAATATTCCCAAATTTCAACAGAAGGAGGACAGTAGGCAAAGATATGCATGTTGTCCTCGCTTTTACCACAAGTTTTGCAATTGTTATTTTTGACGATCTGTTGCCTTGTGCTTTTGGCTAGCAAGGCCGCAGAAGGTATACTGTTGTGTAAAAAACGAAAGAGGATGTTTTGAGTCGGTCCGCATTCGTAGGAGGTGAAGTTTTTTTTCCAAATTTGGGTCAACGGCATCGTTATTTTTGTTGAACTGTTCCAAAAAAGTTCTGCCGGCACGACTTTCTATTTGTTTTTTGCCACTTCTAAGTAAAAATTTTTTGTTGTTCTTAGGGGGATGTTAAAAAGGGACCCGTTTTTGCCTAATATTTCGATTGTTGTTTTGTAGTACTGAGACGTTTTGTTGTCCCAGTGTTTTGGAAAGTTGTTCTGCTTTAAAAAATTCCAGCTTTGGTTTTGGTTCGTAAATTTTATAAGTGAACTCGCCAACCAATACTTTGAAAAGTAGTAATAATCGTGAGCATTGTCCTCTTCGCATTTTTTCAGTTGAAAGAGTGTTTTGAGGCGAAGTGCAAGACTTTGCTCCTTCGGTGATAAAATTCCAAGACCCCCGCTTTTGACGGGTAAGAAAAGTGTCTCTCTCTTGACCGGATTGTAATTGGTCTTTTGCCACAGATTTTGGAAAATGGCTCTGTGCCGACGTTCTATTACCCATTCGGGAACGGGCAGCACGTTTGCCAGAAACCATACTTTTGACATTGCTAACGTATTTATCAACATAGTCTTTCCCCTAAGTGACAAAGTACGCAGTCCCAGAAACTTGAGTTTTTTCTCTATTTTGTTTAGAGTTACTAACCAGTTGAAGTTGGTAGTATCGCTAAGTCTGGTGTAAAAAGTAACAACTAAAATTTTGAAACCGGTGTTGTTGTTCCACTCTATGCCGTCCAATTCCGGGTACAATCTGGGATCAATACCCCCAAGGGCGAGACCCTTGGTTTTTGAGGCATTGATCACTGAACCACTTGCTTTTTCAAACAGTTTTACTTTTTGAAGAAACAACGGACTGATTTTACGTCCCTGGCAATAAAGTTCGAATCGTCTGCGTACTGCTGTATTTTTAGGGGTTTGGATGTACCTGGTAGCGGGAAACCCTCTAATCTGTTATCTGCTCTGATCACCAAAGCGAGAGCTTCGGCGACAAAAACATACAGCAAAAGAGAGAGGGGATCGCCCTGTCTAACTCCCCTTTCCGTAGGAAAGGAGGCTGTCAAGAAACCGCAATTCAGAACAGATGCCGAAACTTCTGAATATAAGGTGTTAACAAAGGATACAAAATTTTCTCCAAGATTAAATTTTCGGAGAATCTGAAGCAGAAACGCACGATCGACTTTATCAAACGCCTTTTCTTGGTCTATTGACAAAATGAAACGAGGTAGATTTTTAAATTGCGCGTAATCTATAAGATCACGGACTAAATGTAAATTTGAGAATATTGTTCTACCTGGGATTCCGCAAGTTTGATTTGGTTCTATAGTTTTCCCCATTACTTTTGCAAGTCTTAGGGCCAGCGCTTTTGTGATTATTTTGTAATCAGCGCCGATTAGGGATATGGGCCTCCAGTTTTTGCATTCGGTAAGATCCCCTTGTTTGGGGATCAGTGAAATAATAGATTTTTTCATAGAGTGGCTGGTGTTTTTTTCTACGAAAAGCATTTCGTAGGCAAGTTCTTCAAAATCTTTTTCTAAAATGTTCTAAAAGGTTTTATAAAATTCAGCTGGAAGTCCGTCATAGCCCGGAGATTTTTCGTTTTCAAATTTAAAAAGGGCTTCTTTTAATTCAGCGACGGTTAGGCGGGTGTTTAAAAATTGGTTTTCATCATCACTTAAACGTTTAGTGATTTGTGACAAGACATAATTTTGGCTGTCTTTGCATAAACTAGTTTTGGTGTAAATGTTTTTGTATAATGAAACTAGGGAGTTTAGAATTTCACCAGGTTCACTCGTCAATGTGCCGTCATTCTTGCGAATTTCGGTAATTGACTTGTTCCGCTGTTGAACTTTTTCCAAATTATACAAAAATTTTGAAGGTTTTTCCCCTTCTTCGATTAGTTTTTGTTTCGTGCGAATAAACTATCCGGGAAACTGGAGCAAGAAAAGAGCATCGCGTTTTTCTTCAATGCTTTCTAAATTCGGGTTAGCGTTTTGTCGCTCCCGTTGGATTTCGTTTTCAATCCTTTTGATATTTTTTTTGTTTTTCGCACTTTCCTGTATCGATATGTGTTGTAATTCAGCCCTAACAAAAAGGTTGCAATCGTCCCACCATTTTAAAATTGACGTATAGGACCGTTTTTTAGTTTGCCAATCTTGAATTAAGAGCCTAATTTTTTGCCTATGCACCTCTATTTTCAAAAGGGAGCAGTTTAATTTCCAGTATCCTGGTCCTCTCCTGGGTTAACTAAAATTGACAGTTGTTGACACGAACTCGTGGTCGGAAAAAGGGTTGGTGAGAATTTTGTTGTATGTGGTTTTTTTAGCGACTTTTTCAGGGCAGTAGATTCTGTCGAGTCTACAATTGACCGTCTGATCGCGCCATGTGAATTCTCTTTTGTTGGGAAATTTGTAACGATAAACATCTACAAGGTTATACTTACCTTGGTGGACCCCGAGTTCAGCAATGCCGTAGGTGTGATATTTAGCGTTGTTTGTGCCCTCTGTGTCAAGAGGCAGGCTTTCGACCATGCTGAAATCCCCGGCCTTCAGGACGTGTAGTCCTGTGTCCTGCAAGAAATCTCCAAGGTCGTCAAAAAAGAGGCGTCTTTCTTTCGGCACATTGGGCGCGTAAATATTCAGCACCTGCATTTCGTGTTCATCAATTTTTATCATGACATTTAATATTCTTCCTTTGTTGTCCCTTTTTAGTTCGTGCAAAGACACATTGGATTTGGAGAGTATCGCCACCCCACAACAGTTATGACTCGGACCTGAGTTCCAAATAGACTCGCCAGTCCATTCGTCACTCCACTGTTTAACAGTGGACGGTCCGGATTTTGTTTCCTGAAGGAGGATAAGATCGAAGGTGGATTTTTTGAGAAACCCAAAAAAATTATTGCGTTTTTCTTGATCGTTTAGACCATTTATGTTGCACGTTAAAATATTAATAGCCATGAGGATCAGGTTTCCTAATTTGAAAACTCGTGTTCCTTAAACATGAATATAATAATTTTACAACCTGACATAAAAAACACAAACATAAAAACCTTAACCTTATAGCACGAGTTTTCGTTTGAACTGACGTAATACGAACAATAGGACTCACTGAACCGTAACATTCCACAAAAAAGCGCGAACTACAACAATACGAATTACGACAGCTTCAGCGCTTTTTTAAAAACGTGACATGCATAATTAATGAAGTTAAGAATAGATCGTAAAAAAGAATTTTTGTAGAAAGAAAAAGAAATAAAAGTTTAGAACAAAAAAAATTCGAAATAATTGTCTGATTTGAGAACAAAGCTAAAAAGTAAGATAAAAAGAAAACATAAGAGAGAGAAATAAACTTACGATTTCTTTTCCGCACATGTTTGGCTATCGTATTGTTCATCAATAATTAACAAGTCGATTTCGTCTTCATACGACATTTTCTTATTTTCTTCTAAAAAACAAAATTCTTCTAAAGACACTTTTAACTCCGTGTTATTTATCAGTTTTTTGGGGGTGCCACGTTCCAACTGCCCCAAACGTTTTCTTGTTGGTTGGGTGGAACGTTCCTTTTTGGTTTTAGCACTGTTTTCTTTTTCCTTGATGATTTCCTTTTCAGGATTAGTATCTACATCGATCTCAATACTGGCGTTGTTTACTTTGGTTTCTACAATTTCGTTGTCGATCTGCGGTGTAGTAGGAAGTAAAGAATTGGTAGGTGGATCGGTTTGGTTTGTTACTTTAGGGTTGGGTTCGGGCTGGCCAGGATGTTTATACCGTAAATTAAGACCATCAACTTTTTGGTAGCGGGGTAGCGGATTTAGAGTGGGGTTGTGCCAGTTCTTGATAATAATTATGACATTTCCAGTGAAAATGTCCTCTCCTAGGACCTTGCATTTCTGTAGGTAGAAAGAATCGAATTCTCTACGTCCTGCAGCTAGATGCTGGCCAAGCAGGATAGTAGCGCTTTGGCAGCCATTCCTAAGAGTACCTATTGGAATGTTCTGAACCAGGACGTGAACTTTTCGTACAAACTTTTGCTGAAAGTTTAAAACCATACCTTTAATTTCAATTTCAGCTTCTAGAAAGGATGTCAAAGTCGAGTTGTTTGTAACGGCAAATTCGAATAACTTGTTGGAGTAATGTCTAGTGACTCCCGAAACATTACTAAGTAGCTTCTTTTCAGCCAAGCTAGCAAGAAAATCACTATTGGAAACGTTAAGATCGCCATACCGACAAATAAGAACGTTCGCATTGTCGACTTCGAATTTCGTGTTGAAAATTCCAAGATTGCAATTGGGATGAACAGATGTGGTAACGGAACCAAGAGCAAAAGCATAACTTTTCGCCATTTTGATTGATCCCTACCTTATTACACAGAGACTAAAAAGTTTCAGTATGTGTTTTTTTCCGTCAAGGTTAGGGTTAGGGTTAACCCTGACCCTGACAGTAATTTAGCACATTTTCCATGGTTTTTTGCTGCTTGAGCACAAGGTAAATGTCAATTATTTTAGAATTTTTTTTTCATATTTGCTCCATATTGGCTTTCTTGTGTATTTTCGTTATGTAATAAAAATTTTTTTGAACACCCCTAATGTCTAGCTTAAAAGCCGAAAAATTCAAGCATAATTTTAACTATCATTGCTAATTGTATATGTATAAATGTATTTCTAAATAGGAGTCGTTCATTAAGTACGTAGGCTTTTATTTTAAACTTTCTTCCCCTCCCCTTTTTAGTACCCTCCACCTCAATAAAAGAATCTAAGCTTTTAACGTACCTACCTTTTTTTTAGTTTAGTGTCTCCTTTTATAATTTTGATATACGCTTTTTTTTGTTCCCTCCATCTCAATAAAAGAACCTACGCTTTGAACGTACCTACCTTTTTTTTAGCTTAGTGTCTTCTTTCTTTTATAACTGAGTCCTGATCCCCTTCTTCCCCCAACCCGTATTTACGCCATTTACAGATATAAATATTACAGTTACAGGCGCAATGGAGTGTTCATACATCAACTGTGTATTGTTTTATGTACCTCAAAATAATACTTTTCTACCGCATTGAAATCTAAGTTTTAATCAAAAAAGTTGCAAAAAAAACTTATTAAAAATGTATTAAAAATATTTTAATATGCCGTCTTCGGATTTATTAACGATTTATGCCGTTTATAAAACTTAAAAGCAGTTTTCTTTTAAATCAAACCCACTAGCAATCTGATTTAGCTATTTTATAAGATATTGTAGTTTATTCTCCTCGGACGTTTGCCCTGCAGAGGTATTAATAAATGTTACAGTAGTTAAGAAATCCTCTAATAAAATCCTCTACCTCGATATCAAAACGTTGACGGACTCACCCTAAGGTATAAGCATCAAGGCCAGCCCGAATCCACTCCAAAATCATCAAACCCAACCATTGTACCCTCAGATCCAATAAAACCCACTATATCACAAGTCGACAGCGCAAGTATAGACATTGATGTTAACAGTGGCAGCGTTGACATCAGTGTCGACATTGAAACTAATAAAGAAGAGCATAGTGGAAAAAAACAGTCTTCAAAAACACGAAAATCCGCCCAGCCGACCAGAAAACGACTGGGAATTTCGGAATGTGAAACTCCAAAAAAGGTAACAAACACAGCAGAGAAAAAAGAACCCGCGTGTTTGGATGAAGTTTTGTTTTTGAAAGAAAAAGATGTTTTGACGTGTTTTGACGACGAAGCGGATTCTCTCGTAATCGATGAAGACTATGAAAGCCAACTGTGTGCGGAAAAGAAATCGTAAGATTTTTATTTCCTCTCATTTTTTTCGTTTCAATTTTCTTCTTTTAACTTTGTTCTCAAATCAGACTTTTTTTTCGAACTTTTTCGCTCTAAATTTTTATTTTTATCTTTCTGCAAAAAAATCTTTTTTTTTCGACTTTTTTCTGTTCTTTTTTAATTTCTCATTAGTTATGCATGACACGTTTCTTAACGAGCGCTTAAGCTGCGCATGTTTGTATTGTTGTAGTTCGCGCTTTTGTGTTAAATTGTATGGTCCAGTGCGTCCATCTGTTTGTATTACGTCAGTTAAATGGAAAACTCGTGCATTAAGATAAAGACTTTTATGTTCGTTTTATTTGTGTCAGGTTGTAAAATTATTATATTTATGCTTAAGCGACACGAGTTTTCAAACTAAGAAAGCTGTTTCTCTCCATCATGGCTATTAACATTTTAACATGCAACATAAACGGTCTAAACGACCAAACTAAACGCGACAATTTTTTTGGTTTTCTTCAAAAGTCCTCCTACGATCTCATCCTCCTTCAGGAAACAAAGTCTGGACCGTCCACTGTTAAGCAGTGGGGTGACGAATGGACTGGCGAGTCTATTTGGAACTCTGGTCCGAGCCATAGTTGTTGCGGGGTGGCTATTCTCTCTAAATCCAACATTTCGTTAACCGAACTAAAAAGGGACGCTAACGGTAGAATTTTAAACGCCATGATCAAAATTGACGAACACGAAATGCAGGTGCTGAATATTTACGCGCCCAATGTGCCGAGAGAAAGGCGCCATTTTTTTGGCGACCTTGGCGAATTCTCGCAGGACACAGGACTACCCGTCCTGCTGGCCGGGGACTTCAACATGGTCGAAAGCCTGCCTCTTGACACAGAAGGAACAAACAACGCTAAATATCACACCTACGGCATTTCTGAACTCGGGGTCTTCCGAGGTAAGTATAACCTAGTAGATGTTTTTCGTTATAAGTTTCCCACCAAACGAGAATTCACATGGCGCAATCAGACGGTCAAATGTAGACTCGACAGAATCTACTGCCCTGATAAAGTCGCCAAAAAAACAACACGCTCCAAAATTCTCACTAACCCTTTTTCCGACCACGAGTTCGTGTCAACAACTGTCAACTTTAGTCAATTTAGGAGAGGACCAGGTTACTGGAAATTAAATTGTTCTCTTTTGGAAATAGAGGTGCATAGGCAAAAAATTGAACTCTTAATTCAAGATTGGCAAACAAAAAAACGGTCCTACACGTCAATTTTAAAATGGTGGGACGACTGCAAACTTTTTGTAAGGGCTGAATTACAACACATATCGATACAGGAAAGTGCGAAAAACAAAAAACAAATGAAAAGGATTGAAAACGAAATCCAACGGGAGCAACAAAACGCTAACCCGAATTTAGATAGCATCAAAGAAAAACGCGATGCTCTTTTCTTGCTCCAGTTTCCCGGAGCGTTTATTCGCATGAAACAAAAACTAATCGAAGAAGGAGAAAAACCTTCCAAATTTTTGTATAATTTGGAAAAAGTTCAACAGCGGAACAAGTCAATTACCGAAATTCGCAAGAATGACGGCACATTGACGAGTGAACCTGGCGAAATACTCAAATCCCTAGCAACTTATTATAAAAACATTTACACCAAAACAAATTTATGCAAAGACAGCCAAAACCGTGTCTTGTCACACATCACTAAACGTTTGAGTGATGATGAAAACGAATTTTTAAACACCCGCCTAACCGTCGCTGAACTAAAAGAGGCCCTTTTTAAATTTGAAAACGGAAAATCTCCGGGCTATGACGGATTTCCAGCTGAATTTTACAAAACTTTTTGGCACGTTTTAGAAAAAGATTTTGAAGAACTTGCGTACGAAATTCTTTTCGTAGAAAAAAACACGAGCCGCTCTATGAAAAAATCAATAATTTCACTTATTCCCAAACAAGGAGATCTTACTAAATGCAAAAATTGGAGGCCTATATCTTTAATCGGCGCTGATTACAAAATAGTCACAAAAGCGCTGGCCCTAAGACTTGCAAAAGTAATGGGGAAAATTATAGAACCAAATCAAACTTGCGGAATTCCAGGTAGAAACATTTTTTCAAATTTACACCTAATACGTGATCTTATAGATTACGCCGAATTTAAAAAACTACCTAGTTGCATTTTGACAATAGATCAAGAAAAGGCGTTTGACAAAGTCGATCGCGCGTTTCTGCTGCAGATTCTCCGAAAATTCAATCTCGGAGAAAATTTCGTATCATTCATTAACAACTTGCATTCAGATGTTTCGGCAACTGTTCTGAATTGCGGCTTCCTGTCTACCTCCTTTCTTACGGAAAGGGGAGTCAGACAGGGAGACCCACATTCTCTTTTGCTGTACGTTTTTGTTGCTGAAGCTTTGGCTTTGGTGATCAGAGCGGATAGCAGAATAGAGGGTTTTCCTCTGCCGGGAACACGGAAACCTCTAAAACTACAGCAGTACGCAGACGATTCGAACTTTTTTGCTAAGGACGTAAAATGTGTCCGCTATTTCTTTGAAAACCTAAAACTATTCGAAAAAGCAAGTGGTTCAGTGATCAACGCCTCAAAAACCAAGGGTCTCGCTCTTGGGGGTTTTGATATCGAAATTTACACACAATTGGACGACATAGAGTGGAACAATGACACCGGTTTCAAAATTTTAGGTGTCACATTTTACACTAGACTGAGCGATACTACCAATTTCAACTGGCAAGTAGCTCTTAACAAAACAGAGAAAAAGCTCAAGTTTCTGGGAATGCGTACTTTGTCACTTAGGGGAAAGACTAATCTGATAAATACGCTAGCAATGTCAAAAGTTAAGAAATAACAATACAAGGTGCTATACTGTTCCACTATTAAAATAAATAAAGACAGACTCCCAAGGGGCTCACGTTTAAGAAAATAAAAAACCCACTATATAAAAAAAAAATCGAAAACGAAAACACGAAAAAATTAAAATTCGAAGGAAATAAAACGAAAAAGCGAAAAAGAAAATTTCAAAAAAGAGATTTTTACTAAAAAATATATCTGTGCATTTTAATTTACAAGAACTTTGTTAATTTCTAGAATAAAATTATTTTCTCCGCTCCAGATATTTTTGCATTCTTGTAGAAAAGAAATCTTTTCATTATTAATAATAGAAATTTGGAATTCGTCTGACAAAATTCTTTTAATTTTGCCATGGAATTCCAGCATGAGCGTCCTTCTGGGGTAAATTTTTTTGTCGTGGAACAACCTCATTCTATTGCAATATATTATGTATAATAGTTCGTTAGTTATTAGTTTTCCAATATAAAATTTATTTATAAAAGTTGATGAAAAGAAAAGTAGTGATTTTAAAGTGTTTTTAAGAGGTATTATGGATGGGTATATTTTGCGAATGAGGGCTAAAGTGTATTTTACTAAGGGTTGAACTTTTTCACGCTTAAACATCATGTGTTGTATGTTTTCTGATTCTTTCATACATTGTGGGCAAAGATCGTCTGCTATATGGCCTCTTTTTTTAAACAGTGTATTGGTGGGTAGTGCAAAATGTATTAGTTTGTATTTTATTTCATCGGCTTTGTTGTTGCTTTCATTTTTGTGTATGGATATAAACAAATGGGCCCATTCTTTTGCTGAGGTATTATTCATACTGTTGAAAATGTCCTTTCAACTGTAAAATTTATTGGGTGTACTTTTATTGTTGTTATTTAGGGAAGTGTTGTAAATTGCTTTAGGAGTTAAGTCAAGGAATCGTATTCGACGGTTGTTTTTGGTGCTTATGCACAACGACGTTTTGTTGTAGTCGAAGCTTTGACTTTGGGTGTTTATCATGTTTTTCCAATGGGGTGGTAATGAATTTATTATGGTTGTTAAGAGGCGTTGTTTTATACCAATAACTTGGCTTTCCAGAAAGCCCTAGACAAATACTTTTGAGATGTCCCCTAGCATGATTATGTTATTATATATGGATTCTTGAGTTGGTTTCATAGTTTGGTTTTTGTTGCGTATCTATGGGTTAAAAAATATTGGTTGCATTAGCACTTCTTCAATGGTAAAATTCTTATGGTTATTGTGTTTTAAGTAGAATTTATTCCAACATTTCATTGTTTGTTGGTAATACGGTGGTAGAGTTTTTAAAGAATCATAAGAGTGTGATGTGAGAAGGACAAGGTTTTCTTGATTAGCGTTTCGGTATTGATTAAGTATGTAGGAAGCTGAGTCTTTCCAGGCGCCGTTTTTGTTTTTGTTATACAACTTTGAGATCCAGCTCAGCTGTAAAGATTCGAGTTTTTTCTTGACGTCGACTATATTTAAACCTCCCTGGTCTATCGGAATTTTTTTGTCAGAAGGAATGGGTATTGTGAAGGCTAAATGCCATAAACTGCTTAAAAGGGTTTGATTTATTATGATAGCTTTACCTTTTATGGATAACTTGAAACGCTTCCAGCTAACAATTTTTTTGCTAATGATGTTAATACTCTCGTCCCATTGACGGTTTATGTAGTTGCTTGTGTTTGAGAAGGTTATACCTAGACTCGGGAGAGTGTTGCTGTGCCAGGAAAAATTGAGGAAATTTTCTTTTATCCGAGATCTGTTCATTCCGAGCCAAAGGCATTGGCATTTGGTAGTATTTAGTTTTGCTCCTGTGGCTAATTTGTATACATTAAGATCGTTGTCTAGAGCTTTTATAGAGTTGTCTGAAGAGAGGTAAAAATTTGTGTCGTCGGCGTATTGTTGGAGCTTTGTCTCTCTGTTGTTTAGAGTTATTCCCTTTATTTCGGTATTTTTACGGATGTATCCTGCAAAAACCTCAGTTTGCAGAACGTAGAGTGTCATTGAAAGAGGACATCCTTGTCGTACTCCCCTGTGTATGTCTATTTTTTCTGATAGGAAACCGTTTATTTTTAGATGTGAACTTATGTCATAGTACAGTGTTTTGATTAGGTTTATAAATTGCACGCTAAAACCAAAATTAAATAGGCAGTCATACAAGAAATTTCTGTCGACGCGGTCGAAAGCTTTTATTTGATCAATAGATACGATGGAAGCATCTAAATTGTTTTTGTTGGCGATGTAAATAACGTCTCTAGTGTATGCAAGGTTTTCGTAAATGGATCTGTGGGGGATGCATGCGGTTTGATCTTCTTTGATGATTAACGGTAGTATATTTGCTAGATGGTTTGAGATTATTTTGGTAAGTATTTTGTAGTCGGTGTTGAGAAGTGATATGGGTGGCCAGTTTGAGATATCGGCTTTATCCCCTTTTTTATAGAGGCAAGTTATTATGGCTTGTTTTTGGGTTTCTGACATTTCGTTTTTCTGAATGATATCGTTTAAGACTTTAACTAAACTTTCTCCTAAACTATTAATGTTAGATTTATAAAATTCCGCGGTTAGCCCATCTTTGCCGGATGATTTGTTGTTTTTTATTGTTTTTATTGCTTTTTTGACTTCGGCTAAATCAATCGGTTTATCTAGTGAATGCTTTTGTTGTTCGGAAATTTGATTTATATCTGTATTTTCGAGTAGATGTTTTTGCAGCGTGACATCGTTTTTGCTGTTTTTATAAAGGTTTTTGTAAAATATTTCAAATGTTTTAGTGATATCAGCTGTGTTATTTTTTTCGTTTCCGTTCTTATCTTTGATGTTAATGATTACTTGTTTAGATAATTTAGCTTTTTCAAGTTGAAAAAAGAAATTGCTGCATTTTTCGCCATGCGTCCTCCATTTTATTTTAGCCCTTATTTTTGCGCCGTTTAGTTTGTTTATTTCAAAGGTTTGTAGCTTTATTTTAAGGTTTTCACTAAGATGTTTCATTACGAGATTAAAAGGCGCTTTTTTGAGAGAGTTTTTTAGCTGTTTTTTAAGTTTATATTCTTCTTGACGGCTCTTTTTTGCCTCCGTTTTGCTAAATTTTTTTGAAAGAGTTTTAATTTCTTCTTTAAGAGAATCCCAATCAGATGTTTTATTGTCAGACTGATTAATTTTTTGGTTGGCTAATTTTATAATTTTTGTTAGTTTTTCGTTATAATTTTGGTTATTTAAAATTTTGTTGTTTAAGATCTATAGTTCTTTTCCGATATCTAAGTTTTTAAGAGTGATGGTGGCGTATATTGAATTGTGGTGGTCGGAAAAAGTCATTGGCTCGTGTTCTATGTTTATTAATTGTCGCATGTGTTTGCTAATATATAAGCGATCTAAGCGGGAGAATGTGGTGTTATTGGTAGATTTATAAGTATATTCTTTTGTGCAAGGATTAAATTTCCTCCACGTGTCTTCTACGTTAAGCTCTTTTAATAATGTTTTGAAGGCCTCGATTGAGAGACATTTTTTTCGATTTATTTGTGGGTGCCGATCTATTTCTTTCAGAACCATGTTAAAATCGCCCCCAAGGATTATAAAATGGTATCTAGAATTGTTTGTTTTTTTTATTTTTTTGATAAATTTTTGAAATAAATTTTTCCTTTCGAACTGGTCAGCTTGGATTGATCCGGATTTTGCGTTCTTTTTCCACAACGATATAATTAAAACGACCGTTTTCGTCATCGGTATGTTCAATTATTTTAAAGTTATAATTAGTTTGGTTAGTTAAAATTAAAGTACCACCTGTGTGTGACGTACCACTCGAGAAAAAGCCTAGATTATTCCATTGTCGAATAAAGTTTTCTGCGTCTTGCGTGTTTAAATGGGTTTCTTGCAGAAGATAAAAATCGTAATTCATTTTTTTTAGTTTTTTAATACTAATTTTTTGCTTATATGCGTCATTAAGGCCGCATATATTAACAGAAAAGATTTTTATTGCCTCCATTTGTGTTTGAGTGCGGTTTTTAATGACATGACGAATAAGAGTGAAAGAATGTGCAGAAGGCATAATGACAGATGGTTTTAGAATACATTTTCTTAAAATATATAAAAATGTAAAAAAAACAAAAATATATAAAATAAAAATTTTTTGTAGATATAAACTTTATAAACTAAATATTTATTCATACCGCCCTTTGTCGTGCAACTCTTTTCGATCCTTCTTTTTGAGGAGTCGGCGATGGAGCATTTCTGCTACAAATAATTTTGTCGTTTTTTATTTCGATCAAACCGCCTTCTTCAACGTCGCTTTCACTTTCGCTGTTTCTTTTTAGTTTTAGTTTTTCTTATCGTTTTTGGTAACGGCTTTTAACGACTTCAAAGCTTGGTTCTGTGGAAGCACTGGCAGGTATTTTGCTGTCAGTTTGCTTTTTAGCAAGCGTGATATTTTCAATCGCTTTCTCTTTTTCTGCCGGTTTATCCTTATTTATTTCGAGAGGCTGTTTTATTTCTTTGGGTTTTTCTGTTGAGTTTTTTATAATTTTTGAGGTTTCTTTATGTGAGATGCATCGTTGTTGGGGAGGGTGTGAGTTGCAGCATGTCTTGCAGAGAAAAGATTTCCCTACAAAATGTAGAGCGATATTTATTCCATCAATTTCGATCGTATGTGGGATTTCTTCTAGTCTTACTGAAGGCTTTATTCGAATCAGCCTACGACCGTCCTTCATATTTCTGTTAAAGCGGTATGTTGTGTGAGTTACTGAGTATAACTCGATTATAAAGGGCTGCATTTAAGCTAAAATTTCATCGTCCTCAATTAGAGGGTCACATTTAACGGTTATTAAAAGACCAATGTTACTCCTTATCTTAGAGTTTATGTTCTGGTTACTACCAGACAATTGTATACTTGTTTCATTCACGAGAATCGCATCTTCTTTTTGATTCATTTCTATCACCCAGTTTCCTCTGGTATTGTATGTCAAACTACTGACTTTATTTTCGCCAACAATTTGAGATATTTTTTGATAAATTTCCTGAGCTCGATTTTCTTGATATTTCTTGTTGAAAATTTCGTTAGGATTCATAAACACATTTATGTCGATAACACGCTCCATACGATGAATTTTGTCGGAGACAACTCCAGTGAAACTAGCCATTACAAAACAGATAACCAAATAAAAATTTCCAAGTAAACCAAATAGAATTTAGCTATTTTATAAGAAACAGGAATTATTTGAGATCAACTTTTAATGTAAAAAAGATTAAGTTTATATAAAATAATTAGATTGGATTGCTTGTGGGTTTTATTCATGAAAGATTATTTGCTAAACTTATAAATTTAAAAGCCTTTGATCAAATAAAACGTGATGTAACTTGTGAGACGCATTTAAAATATCTATAGATTTTTTTGACGTTATGTTGCGTCTTAGTTTACACTTATTAAAAGTGCACTGTTATAATTATAAGTGTCATGGTTTTTTTTTTAATTGATATTTATAAGTTAAAAAAATCATACTGGTGTTTTTTTAAACTTTCAATAATATACAAAAAATTAGTTCTAATTTTTTTTTATAACGAATTTGTCACGAAAACAGCGTTTCGATTCGCGAAGTTGCAATTAACTAATTGCAACTTTGCGATTCGAATTTTTAGCAAAAAAATATTTTTTTATAACTTTTTTTTAGTTACTTATGTCTTGACAAATGCATCGTTGAATACCATAACTCATAAATGAATTACAGTATTTAACAAATTTGTTAAATTAACAATATTGTAAATGCCCTGAATACATTTGTCCAGACCATTGTAATAAAAAAAGTTTTTTTAGAAAAAAACGAACCCACAAGCAATCTAATTCCTTATATATATGATTGTTACTGCATTAATGTTGATCCTGATGTTACGTATTAAGTAAAAATCAATTCGCGAACAAGTATTAATTGCACGGAAAAAAACACAAAAAACTAACAGTTCTATTTGTGTTAATAAGGTATGCTTCATAAAAATCCGTTTACTTAGTTGTGGTTACCGATTATTAGTATAATTTTTATTTTAATATGGCAATAAGTTATGCTGGTACGTTGACCTCTGGTAAATCATCTGTGCTGACGAAAACCAATCTTGGAATTTTTGGATCGAAAGCCGAAGTCGATAACTCCAACGTTTTAGTGTGCCGTTACGGTGATTTAAATTGTAGTGTGAACGACTTTCTTTCTGCCTTGGCTGATAAAAAGTTACTTGGAAATGTTTGGGGTGTAACGAGACACTACGCCAACAAACTTTTTGAATTTGCAGTGGTAAACATCTCCTCTTTGTCATCCTTTCTCGACACTGAAATTGAAGTCAAAGGTTGCTCTTTAACTTTTCAGCAGAAGTTCATTCGAAAGGTGCACGTGCTGGTCCAAAATATCCCCATTGGCACGCTAAGAAATGGGTGTCAAAGCGCCATCGTCCTGCTTGGAAAGCACTTGGCTGTAGGAAGAGGGGAGTTCGACTCGTTTTATTTGCAGAAATGTAAATCGCAAGGTGAGGATATCTTCACTGGTAATGTGATTCTTATTATCAGGAGCTGGAAGAATCCCACCCAAAATCCTCTACCTCGATATCAAAACGTTGACGGACTCACCCTAAGGTATAAGCATCAAGGCCAGCCCGAATCCACTCCAAAATCATCAAACCCGACCATTGTACCCTCAGATCCAATAAAACCCACTATATCAGAAGTTGACAGCGCAAGTATAGACATTGATGTTAACAGTGGCAGCGTTGACATCAGTGTCGACATGGATACTAATAATAAAGAGCATAGTGGAAAAAAACAGTCCTCAAAAACACAAAAATCCGCCCAGCCGACAAGAAAACGACTGGGAATTTCGGAATGTGAAACTCCAAAAAAGGTAACAAACACAGCAGAGAAAAAAGAACCCGCGTGTTTGGATGAAGTTTTGTTTTTGAAAGAAAAAGATGTTTTGACGTGTTTTGACGACGAAGCGGATTCTCTCGTAATCGATGAAGACTATGAAAGCCAACTGTGTGCGGAAAAGAAATCGTAAGATTTTTATTTCCTCTCATTTTTTTCGTTTCAATTTTCTTCTTTTAACTTTGTTCTCAAATCAGACTTTTTTTTCGAACTTTTTCGCTCTAAATTTTTATTTTTATCTTTCTGCAAAAAAATCTTTTTTTTTTCGACTTTTTTCTGTTCTTTTTTAATTTCTCATTAGTTATGCATGACACGTTTCTTAACGAGCGCTTAAGCTGCGCATGTTTGTATTGTTGTAGTTCGCGCTTTTGTGTAAAATTGTATGGTCCAGTGCGTCCATCTGTTTGTATTACGTCAGTTAAATGGAAAACTCGTGCATTAAGATAAAGACTTTTATGTTCGTTTTATTTGTGTCAGGTTGTAAAATTATTATATTTATGTTTAAGCGACACGAGTTTTCAAACTAAGAAAGCTGTTTCTCTCCATCATGGCAATTAACATTTTAACATGCAACATAAACGGTCTAAACGACCAAACTAAACGCGACAATTTTTTTGGTTTTCTTCAAAAGTCCTCCTACGATCTCATCCTCCTTCAGGAAACAAAGTCTGGACCGTCCACTGTTAAGCAGTGGGGTGACGAATGGACTGGCAAGTCTATTTGGAACTCTGGTCCGAGCCATAGTTGTTGCGGGGTGGCTATTCTCTCTAAATCCAACATTTCGTTAACCGAACTAAAAAGGGACGCTAACGGTAGAATTTTAAACGCCATGATCAAAATTGACGAACACGAAATGCAGGTGCTGAATATATTTACGCGCCCAATGTGCCGAGAGAAAGGCGCCATTTTTTTGGCGACCTTGGCGAATTCTCGCAGGACACAGGACTACCCGTCCTGCTGGCCGGGGACTTCAACATGGTCGAAAGCCTGCCTCTTGACACAGAAGGAACAAACAACGCTAAATATCACACCTACGGCATTTCTGAACTCGGGGTCTTCCGAGGTAAGTATAACCTAGTAGATGTTTTTCGTTATAAGTTTCCCACCAAACGAGAATTCACATGGCGCAATCAGACGGTCAAATGTAGACTCGACAGAATCTACTGCCCTGATAAAGTCGCCAAAAAAACAACACGCTCCAAAATTCTCACTAACCCTTTTTCCGACCACGAGTTCGTGTCAACAACTGTCAACTTTAGTCAATTTAGGAGAGGACCAGGTTACTGGAAATTAAATTGTTCTCTTTTGGAAATAGAGGTGCATAGGCAAAAAATTGAACTCTTAATTCAAGATTGGCAAACAAAAAAACGGTCCTACACGTCAATTTTAAAATGGTGGGACGACTGCAATCTTTTTGTAAGGGCTGAATTACAACACATATCGATACAGGAAAGTGCGAAAAACAAAAAACAAATGAAAAGGATTGAAAACGAAATCCAACGGGAGCAACAAAACGCTAACCCGAATTTAGATAGCATCAAAGAAAAACGCGATGCTCTTTTCTTGCTCCAGTTTCCCGGAGCGTTTATTCGCATGAAACAAAAACTAATCGAAGAAGGAGAAAAACCTTCCAAATTTTTGTATAATTTGGAAAAAGTTCAACAGCGGAACAAGTCAATTACCGAAATTCGCAAAAATGACGGCACATTGACGAGTAAACCTGGCGAAATACTCAACTCTCTAGCAACTTATTATAAAAACATTTACACCAAAACAAATTTATGCAAAGACAGCCAAAACCGTGTCTTGTCACACATCACTAAACGTTTGAGTGATGATGAAAACGAATTTTTAAACACCCGCCTAACCAGCGCGGAACTGAAAGAGGCCCTTTTTAAATTTGAAAACGGAAAATCTCCGGGCTTTGACGGATTTCCAGCTGAATTTTACAAAACTTTTTGGCACGTTTTAGAAAAAGATTTTGAAGAACTTGCTTACGAAATTCTTTTCGTAGAAAAAAACACGAGCCGCTCTATGAAAAAATCAATAACTTCACTTATTCCCAAACAAGGAGATCTTACTAAATGCAAAAATTGGAGGCCTATATCTTTAATCGGCGCTGATTACAAAATAATCACAAAAGTGCTGGCCCTAAGACTTGCAAAAGTAGTGGGGAAAATTATAGAAGCAAATCAAACTTGCGGAATTCCAGGTAGAAACATTTTTTCAAATTTACACCTAAGACGTGATCTTATAGATTACGCCGAATTTAAAAAACTACCTAGTTTCATTTTGACAATAGATCAAGAAAAGGCGTTTGACAAAGTCGATCGCGCGTTTCTGCTGCAGATTCTCCGAAAATTCAATCTCGGAGAAAATTTCGTATCATTCATTAACACCTTGTATTCAGATGTTTCGGCAACTGTTCTGAATTGCGGCTTCCTATCTACCTCTTTCTTACGAAAAGGGGAGTCAGACAGGGAGACCCACTCTCTCTTTTGCTGTACGTTTTTGTTGCTGAAGCTTTGGCTTTGGTGATCAGAGCGGATAGCAGAATAGAGGGTTTTCCTCTGCCGGGAACACGGAAACCTCTAAAACTACAGCAGTACGCAGACGATTCGAACTTTTTTGCTAAGGACGTAAAATGTGTCCGCTATTTCTTTAAAAACCTAAAACAATTCGAAAAAGCAAGTGGTTCAGTGATCAACGCCTCAAAAACCAAGGGTCTCGCTCTTGGGGGTTTTGATCCCGAAATTTACACACAATTGGACGACATAGAGTGGAATAATGACACCGGTTTCAAAATTTTAGGTGTCACATTTTACACCAGACTGAGCGATACTACCAATTTCAACTGGCAAGTAGCTCTTAACAAAACAGAGAAAAAGCTCAAGTTTCTGGGACTGCGTACTTTGTCACTTAGGGGAAAGACTAATCTGATAAATACGCTAGCAATGTCAAAAGTGTGGTTTCTAGCAAACGTTTTGCCCACTCCCGAGTGGGTAATAGAGCGTTTGCATCGAGCCATTTTCGAAAATCTGTGGCAAAAGACCAATTTCAACCCGGTCAAACGAGAGACACTTTTCTTACCCGTCAAAAGCGGGGGTCTCGGAATTTTATCACCGAAGGAGCAAAGTCTTGCGATCCGCCTCAAAACGCTCTTTCAAATAAAAGAACGCGAAGAGGACAAAACTCACGATTCTTACTACTTTTCAAAGTATTGGGTGGCAAGTTCACTTGTTAAATATACTAAGCAAAACGAAAGCTGGAATTTTTTAAGGCAAAACACTTTTCCAAAACACTGGGACAACAAAATGTCTCAGTACTACAAAAATACAATTGATATCTTAGATAAAAACGGGTCCCTCTTTAACATCCCCCTAAAATCAACAAAAAATTTTTACTTAGAAGTGGCAAAAAACAAAAAGACAGTCGTGCCAGCAGAACTTTTCTGGAACAGTTCAACGAAAACAACAATGCCGTGGACCCAAATTTGGAAAAGAAATTTTACCTCCCACGCATACGGACCGACTCAAAACATCCTCTTTCGATTTCTCCATAACAGCTTACCCTCTGCTGCCTTGCTTGCCAAAAGCACAAGGCAACAGATCGTTAAAAACAACAAATGTAAAACTTGCGGTAAAATTGAGGACAACCTGCACATCTTTGCCTACCGTCCTCCTTCTGTTACAATATGGGAATACTTTAAACATGTATATAACTCCTTGACATCCCAAAACAACTTTTCTCCAATAAATTGCATCTTCTCGATTGAGACTGCGAATTTATCGGAGAAAAACCCTACCTCGCAGCTGCTGTTGACAGTCACTCAAACCATTATGAGTGAAATATGGAACAGCAGATGCCACCATATGTATAAAAATTCAAATATTGACCCAACGGCAGTGATCAGGATAATTACCAGAAACATCAGGAATATTATTACTTTAAAATATAATTATCATGTCCGTAGAAACACCACGGACATTTTTTGTCAACTTTTTTGTATTAAAAACGTTTTTTGTGAAATAGAGAACGGGAACCTGAAACTAAACATATGAGCCAAACTAACACACTGGCTCGTAGATAGAACTAAATGTTTAGTTGAGTGTTCCCGTGTCCATTAAACATATAATTATTTTTACAACAAAATTATTGTTATTTATGATTAAACAATCACTGCCAGCCCTTAGTTTTTTTTCAGATATATTTTGTTATTTGCATTTTTTTCTGTAGATTTCGTAATGTGATGATTTGTGTAAAAGTCCTGTAATTTTTTTAGTATTAATTAATTAATAAAATCTTTCTTAACTAAATATACTTAAATAATCTTTACAAACATCATTATCATCATTCTTCCATATTCTCGATTTCTTTCCGCACATAGGCTCAAAAAAACAAAAAAAACACAAAAAAATATAAAAATAAAAATACAAAAAAATAAAAAACTAAAAAGCACAAAAAAATAAAAATACAAAAAACCAAACAAAAATTAAAAAATGTATATATATATATATATATAAACACGACTTTGTTTTTAAAATATTGGCATATTAACTAATGAACTTTTTAAAATAGATAAAAGCAAATTAAATGTAAAAAAGACTGTTTTTTTTCTTCTGCTTTCCTATAATATAAAAAAGAAATATAAAAGAGTATCATAAAAATATTTATAAACGGAAAAATATATAAAGTTAAACGAATTGTAAAGTTATTGTAAATATGCGTATTTATTATGCAGAGATAGTTAAGACATGTGTAAATATTTATTATTTTATAATAAAAAAAAAAAAAAAAAAAAAATTAATTGCACCTTCTAACATCGCGTGCAATCCTGTCCTCTGTCTTTCTGCTATCTTTCTAAATCGACTACTTCTATCTTTCACTCTAACATATCTTCGTTCTTCCCAAAATCACTTTACTCTTGGTACGCAGAGCGGGTTATGACGCTCCGTTTGGAGCCGATCTTGTTTTTGCGGTCCTCGGTAATGTGGCCTCTATATGGCAATTAGCCGGAGGAGGATAAACCACAAAACCAATTCGAGAACAAATTTTAATTGCACCTTCTAACACCGCGTGCAATCCTGTCCGCTGTCTCTATGCTCTCTTTCTAAATCTACTACTTCTATCTTTCACACTAACATATCTTCGTTCTTCCTAAAATCACTTTACTCTTGGTCCGTAGAGCGGGTTATGACGCTCCTTTTGGAGCCGAACTTGTCTTTGCGGTCCTTGGTAATGTGGCCTCTATATGGCAATTAGCCGGAGGAGAATAAACCACAAAACCAATTCGCGAACACATTTTAATTGTACCTTCTAACATCGCGTGCAATCCTGTCCTCTATCTTTATGCTATCTTTCTAAATCGACTACTTCTATCTTTCACTCTAACATATCTTCGTTCTTCCCAAAATCACTTTACTCTTGGTACGCAGAGCGGGTTATGACGCTCCGTTTGGAGCCGATCTTGTTTTTGCGGTCCTCGGTAATGTGGCCTCTATATGGCAATTAGCCGGAGGAGGATAAACCACAAAACCAATTCGCGAACAAATTTTAATTGCACATTCTAACACCGCGTGCAATCCTGTCCGCTGTCTCTATGCTCTCTTTCTAAATCTACTACTTCTATCTTTCACTCTAACATATCTTCGTTCTTCCTAAAATCACTTTACTCTTGGTCCGTAGAGCGGGTTATGACGCTCCTTTTGGAGCCGAACTTGTCTTTGCGGTCCTTGGTAATGTGGCCTCTATATGGCAATTAGCCGGAGGAGGATAAACCACAAAACCAATTCGCGAACACATTTTAATTGTACCTTCTAACATCGCGTGCAATCCTGTCCTCTATCTTTATGCTCTCTTTCTAAATCGACTACTTCTATCTTTCACTCTAACATATCTTCTTTCTTCCCAAACTCACTTTACTCTTGGTTCGCAGAGCGGGTTATGACGCTCCTTTTGGAGCCGAACTTGTCTTTGCGGTCCTTGGTAATGTGGCCTCTATATGGCAATTAGCCGGAGGAGGATAAACCACAAAACCAATTCGCGAATTTATCGCTTCTCTGCCTAATGGCTAAGATCAAGTGTAGTATCTGCTCAGCCATCAGATATGCTCAGCCATCAGATAGCCTGTTTCTGGTAGGGGACTTCAACATGGTTGAAGCACCATCACTTGACAGGTATGGCGGAGACCAGTTTAATAAAAATTATACTTTAGGATCTCAAAATCTAAAAACAATCCTAGAAAAATATGAGTTAATAGATTTCTATAGATATAATAATCCTTAAGGAACAGAATATACATACGAAAAAAGTGATGGGTCTGTCAAAAGTAGGATCGACAGAATATATAGCCAAATTAATGAAAGAAATGTATACAAATATATCATCCTTGAATCCAGCTTGAGTGACAACAAAGCCTACGTTCTTCATCAACTAAATAAAAACCAAAATAAAAAAGGCTTAGGTTATTGGCATTTTAACGTTTCACTCTTAGAAGATGAAAACTTCAGAAATAAGATAACTAATGACTTTGAAAGTTTCAAAGAAACAAAACATTGTTATGAGAGCTTAAGTCAATGGTGGGAAATTTTCAAATATCAATTAAAAGAAATTGCAATAACAAGATCAACAGAGATTAACCTAACTAAAAAAGAACATAAAAAACAATTAGAAATAACATTAAAAAAAGAACTAGAAAAAGAAATAAAAAATAAAGAAAAGATAAAATCGATTAAAAGTGAAATAAATTTGCTGAATATTAATCGGGGGATCTTTATAAGAACTAAACAACAAATTATAGAGGAAGGAGAAACACCATCAAAAATGCTATTCTCTCTTGAAAAAAACAATCAGAAAAAAAAAACAATAACTGAAGTTATTGAGAACAATATCTCTTATAAAGAAACTAACTACATTAATAATGTCATCCGAAAGTATTACAAAAATCTTTACAAAGAAAGTAAATTAGATGAAACGAAACAAAATAATCTCCTTAAGAACATAACTAAACCACTAAATGAAGATGAAAATATGTACTTAAATGCATACCTGACAAAAGATGAACTCCTTGCTGCGGCTAACACCCTCGCAAAATCAAAAACACCAGGAATCGATGGTATTCCAGTAGAGTTCTACCAAAGTTTCTGGGACATAATCGGAACTGAATTTACCAATTTAGTAAATGAAAACATCTTCAATGAAAATAAAGAACTAACGTGCTCACAAAGAACAGCCATAATAAGCCTTCTCCCAAAAGATAGAGACCTGAAACTATTGAAAAACAGGAGACCAATTTCTTTGTTGTGTGCCGATTACAAATTCATCACTAAAGCTCTTGCAATTCGGCTATTAAAAGTCCTTCACAAAATATTAGAACCGTCGCAAACCTGTTCGGTCCCTAATCGTACAATTTTCTCGAATATTTTCCTAGCTTGAGATCTTATAGAGTATACTAACCAAAAAAATAGAAAAAGTTTTATCATATCTATAGACCAGGAAAAAGCGTTCGATAAACTGGATCGAAACTTCCTTTTCAAAGTAATTGAGCGTTTTAACTTAGGTTGTAACTTTACTAGAGCTCTGAAGCAAATGCTAAAGAATACCCAATCTATTATTATAAATAATGGACACCTAAGCAAACCCTTTAAAATAAACAGAGGAGTAAGGCAAGGTGATCCTATATCACTTATGTTGTACTGTATTGCGGTGGAAACCCTGTCGTTATCTATGAAAAAGAACCCTAATGTTGATGGTATTCTTATACCTGGAAATGTAAAACCCCTTAAGATCATGCAATATGCAGATGACACAATGGTTACCGCTCAAAATATCTCATCTATTGATGAAATTTTCAGGGAAATAGAATATTTTGAACTTGCCGCCGGGTCAAATATAAACAAGGCCAATTCAAAAGCCCTTGCACTGGGAGGCTTTGATCACCTCGCATATAAAAGTTACATAAATAAAGGCTTTTATAAGGATCACGGTATAGCCTGGGTCAATCATAGCGGCCTGAAAATACTAGGAGTAACATTTAATACAGACCTGGCATACTCAGCTACACAAAATTGGAAAGAAATAATAAATAAATTCAAAAACCAAACTAAAATCTTTAAATATAGGAACGTATCCTTGAAATGCAAAGGAACTTTCTTAAATACCCTGGCACTTTCAAAGATATGGTATTTAGCCAACATATTTCCTTTAAATAACATATTCGAAAACAAAATAAAAAAAGAGATTTCAATTTATTTGTGGCAAAGTGAATTTGCTGAATCTGTTAAGCGGGACATACTTTACCTTCCTACTAAAAACGGAGGTTTAGGAATACTCGATCCAGCAAAACAAAGTCTAGCCCTTAGGATAAAACACCTATTACAGATACAACACTATGAAAACCCACATGAAAGCCACTACTTCCAAAAATACCTACTAACCACCTCACTTTTAAAAATGGCAAACCAAAGTTATCAACAGTGGAAGTTTCTAACCCAAAATAACTACTCTAAAACAATAAACAACCCTCCTTTCTATTATCGCGATGTTGTAGACATCCTTAAAAAAAATGATAATCTATTCTTATTAATAAATAAATCGTCTAAAAATATATATCAGACACTATTATACAATGAAAATAACACTCACATAAAGAAAGTGCAAACATACTGGGAGATAAAGTTTCAAAAGCAACTACCTTGGAGAACTATATGGCTTAGAGCTTTTAACTCTTATGCCCAAGGACCAAGTCAGAATACTCAGTGGAGAATGCTGCAAAACAGTCTCCCAACCAGGGAAAAGCTACAAACATGGAGAAAAAACAGAGGAAGAGCTAGCCCACTCTGTAGTACCTGTGGTCTACTGGAAACAACATTGCACCCTTTCACATCGTGTAGAATAGCAAGGACAGTGTGGACCAAACTTAAAACAGTGTACAAAACATTGCAACCAACGCAACCCTTTAATATAGTCCATACTGTTCTCTTGACTGATATCAATGGTTCCAAATGGAACAACAATAAAGCAAAAATTATAACGACTATAACAAATATCACTACTACAGAGCTGTGGAGAGCAAGAAATATAAAAATAAAAGAAAACAAAATCGTAACAGCAAAACAATTGTTGAAAACATAAAACGAGAAATCAAGTACATATGGAACATAAAATATAACAAATATCGAAAACAAAATGACATAGAGAACTTTCATTATATATATTCAATAAATAATGCAATTAGTCAAGCCAATTCGGATATACTAATCTTCAATTTATAGACCAAAATTGCAAGTGATCTCGACTTTTCGTTTTTTTTATCGATTTTTTCGCTTTTTTATTCTCGTTTGTTCTTGTTTTTTTTTATAATATGATCACTTTAAATACAAAATCTAAAAGAAAATAAATGAAAAAATATATATAAAAACACAATAAAATTTATAAAAAAAAAAAAAAAAAAAAAAAAAAAAAAAAATCTGCTCAGCCAATACCAAAGCAAATAAAACTGAAAGGGTACAATGTAAGAGCAATATATGCTGGACAGGAGAAAGCAGGAAGTGAACCAAGGGAAGAGAAACCTATCGAAGAAATAAATGAAGAAACACAACCAAGTAAAGAAGCAACCAAAGAAGTAGAGGAACAACCCGTAGATATGATTATAGTTCAGAGTATAAGTGAATCACCCGTAGAGTGTTCAGCTTTAAAGTGTAAAACACAAGAGTGCACAGAAAAAATAATAAAAGATATTCCCAAAGTAACTAATGAAACAGAAGAAGTATGCACACCAACAAGTACGAAGAAAATCAATCTATCAATAAATACCGAAACCATCACACATAAACAAAACATACCAAAAACTAGCATCGAAGAAGAAACAGAGCAAGTAGTTAACATACCATCCGAAGAAATAAATAGAGAAGAAGCGATAGAAAACCATTACTATGATTATAGACACGAAAGAAAAGAAATCGATGTATCCGGAGTTGAACTACCAAAAGAATTTGAAACCATGACTTATCAAGATATATGGTGTTACAACGCAAATTATTTTCACGGTTTTAACAAAAATGATTGCAGCGAAGAAGATTTAAAAACGTATGTTCGGTATAGAAGAGCTGAGTATGAAAAATAAAAATTGGAACGAAGACAAGCGTATGAAGAAGAAAAACAAGCAAAACGAAAATTATACGAAGAAAAAAAAATAGCTAGACGAAAGGCAATGGAGGAGGCTAAGCTTTTACAAAATCAGAAGCAAAAAAATTTAATAAATAACCGAGACAAATGGTATTAGAAAAATGTCTCAGAAAAAAAAAAAATAATAATAATAATAATAATAATAAATAAAAAGACATTTAAAATTTTAAAAATAAATTCAAAAAACTATAATAAAAATTATAAAACTATATTAAAAAAAAAACAAATATCTTTATATATCTTAAAAAATATATATATCTTTAAAATAAATGCTACTTAGTTTCGGCTTTGTAGCTATATTAAACGCCCTTATGTACGCAATAAGAGAAATTAACATTTCCAAATAAACAAAAAATAAACCTATCTCCTAAGACCCTGTGTAAGCCTGGTATCAGCAGCAGGTATCCCTAGGTGTATAGGAAAAAAAAAAAGTATCTGCTCTTGATTTTGGCCGAGGCAGCGATTTTTAAAGTGATTATAGTGTATTGGTTGATTTTTTTAATGTAGATATTAGTTTTTGATTGTTTCGTACTGGATTATGACGTCACAGGAACAAGTCAAAGATTTATTAGAGAAAATGGAAGTAGTTCAAACTGGCGTTGTACCGTTTCACGACGAATTCGAGCCTATCTACAGCACCGATGACGATGAAGATGATGCGGACCAGCAGGACCACCAAAAAATGAGGGACGCGGAAGCCCTACCCGAAATTTCGAAAAAATCATACGCAAGCGTAACGACCCAAAATATAACTAACCCCTTCAAAAAGCAATTATCAAAAACCCTTCTTACCGTACTTGGAAAACGAATCTCTTCTTACGATGTGTTAGCGGCATTAGAGGAAGCAAACCTTGATGACCATCTCGAAGGTTTTCAGTTTATTCGTAACAACAGAGTTATGGAAATTGTGATGAAAACCGACCAAGCGAGAAACTTCCTACTTGAGAAGGGCCTTGCTATTGGCGGTACACATCACTTGTTCCAAAAGTCTAACCTTGAAAGGGAACCGAGCACACTAATGCATGTTTCTGTGTTCGGACTCCCAATTGAGAGTAAAGAACTCAAAGTCGGGAATATTTTTGAACAGTTGGGCTATGGACGGCATGTTTTGACCAAACTTGTCATGAGAAGTACGCTGAAGGGAAAACTTTACTTCACCGGAATTCTCGTGGCAGTCATGAAGAACATGCCGAAACCATAGCCCACCAGCATGGAAGTTATGGGGTACAAGATAAGACTGCTCCATAACAGACAAGAAAGAAATCAACCGCGAAAAGAAACACCAAACGCGCAACCCCACGAAACACCATCTACTTCGACGGAAGCCAAGAAAAACACAGCAGCACCGTCACCACCACCACCACAAGTCGAAACTCCAATGGAAACTCCCCAAACAACAGCTCCTCCGAATAATTTTGAACCAACACCACCAACCCCAGCAACAAGTATACTCGAAATAAACCCAAAAGAACCAACGAAGAATCCCCAAGAAACAAACGAAGACCCCAACGATATGCAGAGCACCCATGACTCGGACGACTTCACGGTAATAAGCGATACACCCTCTTCAACAAAGAAAAACAAACGTAAGAATAAAAAACGAAAAATTCATAAAATAGCTGAAAACGAGGGAAAAAAAAAGCGTGTTACTAAAGAAAAAGATGGTACCTTGGGACCAGGGTAATTTATTTTTTTGTAATTTACGATTTCTTTCTTTACTTTATTGATATACGCGCGTTTGAAAACCTAATTTATGTCTTTTTAAAACTCTTTTTAACTTTAAATTTGAACTTAAATGTTTTTTACTTTTTTAAAAAAAATGTACGTAAGAATTCTCACGCTAAATGTAAATGGTCTCCAAACTGAGACCAAAAGAAACAAAATTTTTCGATTTCTAAATCATTCGGACTATGACGTAATATGCTTACAAGAAACGCATAGTTCCGAACAAAATCATTTGAAATGGTCGAATGAATGGAAACACCAAACTCAAGGAAGTTTTCTTTGGAATAATGGGAACCAAAAAGAGCGCGGTGTGGCCATTTTAACCAAAAAAGAAATTATTTTTAACAAAATTACACAAGATGAAAACGGGAGAAATCTTGCTACAAATTTAAAACTGAAAAATTTTGTGATCAGAATAATTAATATATACGAACCCAATGATCCGCAACATAAGGAAAATTTTTTTAAACAAATTGGAAAACACGCGCGTGGATCCGATTATATGATCCTTACGGGAGACTTCAACATGGTTGAAAACCCACAACTAGACAGGGAAGGGGGTAACCTATTCAATAAAAACAACACTCTAGGTAAAACCAAATTGAATTTTTTTTTGCGAAAAATTCGATTTGGTTGATATATACAGGAAAATTAACCCTAATAAAATTGAATTTACATACCAAAAATTAGATCAAAGTTTCAAAAGTAGAATTGACAGAATTTATGTACCTTTGACAATTTCAAGTGACAGCGAATGCGCGATTATAGAAAACAAAATCAGTGACCACAAAGCCTTCGGCTGCACTCTTAAACTTGAAAAAATAAACGAGAGAGGCCCGGGCTACTGGCACATGAATGTTAGTCTATTAAGCGACCGCGTTTTCAAAGAAAAATTAAAAAAAGATTTTGAAGACGAAAATACAAAAAAATTATATTACTCTAATAGCAATCAATGGTGAGACATCACAAAGTCCCGCATAAAGTCGATTGCTATAGAAGCGTCAAAAGCAAAAAAGCGCCAACTAAAAATTAAACAAATAAATTTGCAAAAAAAAATTGACGAGGAAAATCAAAAACAGGAGAGAGACTTGGAAACACTTGAAGAACTAAAATCAGAGCTTCAAGAACTCCTTTGCGACGGGGGCGTGTTCGTAAGAACAAAACAAACCCTCGCAGAGGAAGGCGAAAAACCTTCCAAGGCTCTCTTTCAAATGGAAAAAAACAACCAAAAGAAAAAGATAATTAGAGAAATAAATGACGGTGACACCGTTCACACGGACACCGTCAAAATTCTAAAAACAATTAGAAAATTTTATAAAAACCTATACAAAACAAAAAATCTCAATACGGAAAAACAATGCAAATTTTTGGCAAACATTAAAACATCCCTTTACGGACGACCAAAATACTTTTTTAAACATTCCCTTTAGCAGCGAGGAGCTTTACAGCGCTGCCATGTCCCTAAACAAAGGCAAAACACCAGGGATAGATGGCCTCCCGGCAGAGTTCTGTCAACAATGCTGGGATATTTACGGAGAAGAACTTACCGATCTTATGAACGGTAATGTCTTCGATGTAAATAACGAGCTGTCGTGGTCGCAGAGGACGGCGCTGATTAGTCTCCGTCCAAAAGAGGGTCATCTGACGGCGCTGCAAAACTGGAGACCAATATCCCTGCTGTGCGCGGATTACAAAATAATCACTAAAGCCCTCGTCTTGAGGTTGTCAAAGGTACTTGATAAAACTCTCGGACCGTCGCAAACATGCTCGGTACCGGAAAGAAATATTTTCTCCAATCTTTTCCTGGTCAGAGACCTAATACAGTACACTAACGAAAAAAAGATAGATAGTGTACTGATTACAATCGACCAGGAAAAAGCATTTGACAAAATTGACAGAAATTTTCTTTTTAAAACTTTAGTAAATTTAACCTCGGCAAATATTTTATAACAGCAATAACGCAAACCATGAAAAACTCCCAATCAATTATAATAAACAATGGCTATTTGAGTAAGCCCTTCAGTATCAGCAGAGGAGTTCGCCAAGGCGATCCCATCTCCCTCATGCTATACTGCCTGGCAGTGGAATCGCTGGCCCTAGACATCAGAAGCAATCCTGGTGTGGACGGAATTCCTCTGCCAGGAACAAAAAATAAACTAAAAGTCATGCAATACGCTGATGACACCACCATTTTCCTGAGGAACCCGAAGTCCATCGAATGCGTTTTTAAAACGCTAGATGACTTCAAGGAAGCCTCAGAATCAAATATTAATAAAAACAAAACCAAGTCTCTGGCGTTAGGTGGATTCAATTACATTCACTATGAAAACATGGCCAGAGTGTTAAATCAAAAGCTATTTAACATAATCTGGTGCAACGCATCAGGTATCAAAGTATTAGGAATAACCTTCCAAACTGACCTTGCTTTTACCGCAAGCATTAATTGGCAGAAAGCCGTTGAGAGCTTTAAAAACAAAATCAAAAGCTTAAGATACCGGAACATATCTTTAAGATGCAAGGGTGTTTTTGTAAACACTCTTGCACTCTCCAAGGTATGGTTCGTGGCCAACGGCTTCCCAATTAATGAAACCACCGCCAAAAGGATTAAAAAAGAAATATCAGCGTACCTTTGGCAGAGCGAATACGCGCAACCCATCAAAAGCGACATCTTAAATTTACCAATTGATAAAGGAGGACTAGGCATCCTTGACACTAAAATGCAATGCCTAGCCCTCCGAACAAAACACTTATTCAAAATTAAAGAACAAGAAAACTGCCACGAGTCTTGTTTCATCCAAAAATACTTTCTGGCGCATCATCTGGCGAAACACGCGCGAATCAAATGCCCACAATGGTTGTTCCTCACGACTTCACTAACAACTTCCCAAAATCAATAGACGAAATTCCTTTTTACTATAAAGACGTGATTGAAACAATTAAAGCGAACGAGCAAATCTTTGAAATTAAATCTAAAAGCGCCAAAAATCTTCGCGCGCATCTCGTTAAAGCAAACGAAAACCCAAACTTGTTGAAAATCCAAACGGCATGGGATACAAAACTTCAAAAATCTCTTCCATGGAAAAAAATATGGGAGAGAAGCTTCGTGTCCTATGCCAGCGGCCCTAATAAAAACACCCTCTGGAGAGTACTAACAAACTCACTCCCAACTCTGGAAAAATTACAGAGTTGGAGGAAAAACAGAGGGCGCGGAAACGCAAACTGTAAAACATGCGGATTACTCGAAAACACACTTCACCCTTTTATCCATTGCAAGAAAGCTAGATCAGTGTGGAAGGCTTTTAAAAATACCTATGAAAAACTAATTCTGCAAGAAAATTTTAACATTGTTCGGGCTGTCTTTCAAACAAATACGGAACATTTGCCAAAGAAAGACAACACCGCAAAAATTGCAACCACTCTTGCCCACGTAATAACTTCACGGTTATGGTGGGCAAGAAACATGAAGGTTAAAGAAAACAAAATTATACCCTCTGCAAAAATTGTAGAGGGTATAAAAGCGGAAATTAAAGCCATATGGAAAACAATGTATAACAAACACGTAAGAGAAAATAATGTGGAAAAATTTCACGAAATGTTTTCAATAAACGGTGCCATCAGGGAAAACAATAACGGAAATGTAAATTTCTTGTTATAAAAAAAGGGTTTTCAACCATACTTTAAAAAAACAAACTAACTTATTTTTTTTTTATACGAAAAAGCATGTCCCCAGCAGCCCCTGTGGGTGCGACGGACATGCGTATATTTTATAAATGCGAGGCTTAATGGCCAGCACTATATATTTTAAACCTCACGGAAAAAACACGAACATGTCCTGCAAAGCCCGGTGGCAATGATGGATGTGTGTATTTTTTATAACAGCCTGGGGTAATAGCTAGGCATATATTTTTTAAACTCGGAAATATTTTTTTCTATTTTCGGAAATTATTTTTATTAAAAACCTGTTGTGGTTTCATTTCGATTTATTTTTTCGTTTTTCGACTTTTCGATTTTCGTTTTGTTTTTTATAACCACAACAGTTTTAAATAAATAAATAAAAAAAAAAAAAAAAAAAAAAATTATATATTCTCATAAATAAAAATTAAATAAAAAAAATACTGTCTAAGAAAAAAAGGAAAAATTGATGATATCAAAATAAATCTTTCCCCCGTCATTGTAAATTGTCCCCTGTTGTAAATATTTATTAATTGAAATATATGTAATTACAATAAAAAAAAAAAAAAAGTGTCTGCTCAATCTGATCGCTTCTCGGCCTAATGGCTAAGATCAAGTGTAGTATCTGTTCCTGATTTTAGCCGAGACAGCGATTTTAAAAGTGGAAAAATATATTTTGTAGTGGTTTAATTAGGAGTTTTGTGTACTTTTGGATTTTTACGATATTGTTTCAAAGATCATAGAGACCGCCGAAATTGTCATTGAAAGAATGAAGAGAACCGCAACCGGAAATGGCAGCGAAATTTTATCTATTTTATCTCCATACAGCTCCGACGACTAAATCGAAGTTGACCCGGACCAACAGAAGCCCAAAGATAGAAGGGACGCGGAAGCCCTACCAAAATTTTCAAAAATGTCCTACGCAACAGTAGCAACACAACGAATTTACAAAAAAAACCTCCCAAAAACTCTAATATCAAGATTAAGGAAACGAGTTGACATCGATCAAGTTATAAGTATCCTCGAGGCAGTAAACTTAGGACAAGAACTAGAAGGCGTCCAATTAATTCGTGGAAACACTGTCTTGGAGATTGTGATGAAGACTGACACCGCGAAGAACTTCTTGTTGGAGAGGGGACTCGATGTGGGCGGCCTTCATCACATCTTTCAACAGTCAAACCCCAATAGGGAGCCGAGCCAAATTACTCACGTGTCAGTGTTTGGCCTACCTATCGAACATAAAAACCTTCACATTGGCAACGTTTTTGAACAGCTGGGCTACGGCCGACATGTTTATACAAAGCCTGTTATGAGAAAAACGCCTGTGAGTGGAACTGAGTACTACACAGGTATTCTCGTGGCGGTTATGGAAAACATGCCGAGACCGATGCCGGTCAACATGAATATTATGGGTTATGCTATAAGAACAAAGCACAATGGCCAACAAACAGCGCAAGCTGTACCAAATATTTCTCAAATATTTCTCCGACTCAAGAAAACGCAAACCAAGCACCAGAAAAAATCCCTCAGTCACCACCAACAACCTCCGAAAGTCAAAGTACACTTGAACCTATTGTTTTTAATACGATACCAACAGAAGTCAAACCGAACATAGAAATCGATGCAAATACATTAGAACAACCGAAAACAAATCCCGAAACTGATACCCCTAACGAAACCGAAAATACCTTAAGCCAAGTAATCACCAACCCAAAAGAACAACAAACTATCGGAACATATGAAGACCGCGAAATGAAAAATAGTATAGAAGACGAAGGAAACGACGATTCGCAAATGGAAGAGGACCACCAAACACCCGATATTAAATTTAAATAAAAAAGAAAAACCGATCCGAACAACTGAAAAACCGACAACATAAAAAGATCTACCAAAGAATGAACAAAACAACGGTAAATTACCTTTAATTTTTTATTTTATTTTTTTTTTCAACTATATTAATTTATCGGCTTCGCGCATTTTGAAACAAAAATAAGTTTAATTTTTCATTTCTTTACAATAAACAAAAGGAAATTTTATTTTTGAAAAGTTTTATTTTAAATAAAAATGGATGTAAGAATTCTCACCTTAAATGTGAACGGTCTCCAAACTGAGACCAAAAGAAACAAAATATTTCGATTTCTCAAAAACTCGGACTATGACGTTATATGCTTGCAAGAAACGCATAGTACCGAAGAAAATAACAACACTTGGAAAAATGAATGGAAACACCACACTAACGGTAGCTCCCTATGGAATAATGGAAACCAAAAAGAGCGAGGTGTTTCCGTTCTAACAAAAGATAAAACTATTTTCAACGAAGTCACTCAAGACGACTGTGGGAGAATTCCTGCAGCCACATTTACTTTGAAAAACTGTAATCTAATAGTAATTAATATATACGGGCCAAATGATCCACAACAAAAAGAAAACCTTTTTTCAGCAAATGAGAAAACATGCGCGCGGATCAGAATATATGATCCTTACGGGAGATTTTAATATGGTTGAAAACCCTCTGTTAGATAGAGAAGGGGGTGATCTACATAATAAAAGCAATACTTTAGGCAAAGCCAACTTGAATTTTTTTTGCCAAAAGTTCGAGTTGGTTGATATTTATAGATATGTTAACCCGAATAAAATTGATTTCACCTATGAAAAACAGGACAAAACTTTTAAAAGTAGAATAGATAGAATTTATGTACCTTTGACAATCTCAAGAAATTGCGAATGCGCTTCAATAGAAAACAAAATAAGTGACCACAAAGCCTTCGACTGTACTCTAAAACTTGAGAAAGTGAATGAGAGAGGCCCAGGCTACTGGCACTTAAATGTTAGTCTATTAAGCGATTGCGCTTTTAAAGTGAAACTAAAAAAGGATTTTGAATTGGCAAAAACTAAGAAACATAGTTACTCCAGTAGCAATCAATGGTGGGATATCACAAAATCCCGCATAAAATTGATTGCTGTTGAGGCGTCAAAATCCAAAAAGCGCGAAATAAATCTAAAACAAAAATCTTTACAAAAACAAATCAATGAGAAAAACCAAAAACAAAAGAGAGACTTGGAAAAGCTCAAGGATCTAAGATTAGAGCTTCAAGAACTCCTTTGCGATGGGGGCGTGTTCGTAAGAACTAAACAAACCCTTGCAGAGGAGGGCAAAAAACCTTCCAAGGCTCTCTTTCAAATGGAAAAAAACAACCAAAAGAAAAAGATTATTAGAGAAATAAAAGACGGTGACATCTTTCACACGGATACCGTCAAAATATTAAAAACAATTCGAAATTTCTATAAAAACCTTTACGAAACAAAAAATCTCAATAAAGAAAAACAATGCAAATTTTTAGCAAATATAAAAACATCACTCACGGATGACCAAAATGCATCTTTAAATATTCCCTTTAGCAGCGAGGAGCTTTATAACGCTGCAAAGTCCCTAAACAAAGGCAAAACACCAGGGATAGACGGCCTCCCGGCAGAATTCTATCAAGAATGCTGGGATATTTACGGAGAAGAACTTACCGATCTTATGAACGGTAATGTCTTCGATGTAAATAACGAGCTGTCGTGGTCGCAGAGGACGGCGCTGATTAGTCTCCTTCCAAAAGAGGGTGATCTGACGGCGCTGCAAAACTGGAGACCAATATCCCTGCTGTGCGCGGATTATAAAATAATCACTAAAGCCCTCGTCTTGAGGTTGTCAAAGGTACTAGATAAAATTCTCGGACCGTCGCAAACTTGCTCGGTACCGGGAAGAAATATTTTCTCCAACATTTTCCAGGTCAGAGACCTAATACAGTACACTAACGAAAAAAAGATAGATAGTGTACTGATTACAATCGACCAGGAAAAAGCATTTGATAAAATTGACAGAAATTTCTTGTTTGAAACACTAAAAAAATTCAACTTAGGTGAAAAATTTATAACAGCAATTATGCAAACAATGAAAAATTCAAAATCAATAATAATTAACAACGGATACATGAGTGAATCTTTTACTATAAACAGAGGTGTTCGTCAAGGCGACCCTATTTCACTCATGCTTTATTGCCTGGCAGTGGAAACCCTCGCTCTAGACGTCAGAAACAACCCTGACATAGACGGCATTCCCCTGCCTGGCACAAAAAACAATTTAAAATTAATGCAGTACGCTGACGACACCACAATATTCCTGAGGAATTGAAATCGATCGAATGCGTTTTCAAAACGCTAGACGAATTCGAGGAAGCCTCAGGATCAAATATTAACAAAAGCAAAACCAAAGGTCTGGCGTTAGGTGAATTTAACCACATCCACTATGAAAACACGACGAGAATACTAAACCAAAAGCTGTTTAATATTAACTGGTGCAACGCCTCAGGCATTAAAACTTTAGGTATTACCTTCCACACCGATCTAGCCTACACCGCTAGCGCAAATTGGAAGAGAGCCGTTGAAAACTTTAGAAAAAAAATCAAAAGTTTCAGATACAGAAACATATCTCTGAGGTGCAAGGGTATTTTTGTTAATACCCTTGCACTCTCTAAGGTGTGGTTCGTGGCCAACGGCTTTCCAAACCGCCAAGCAAACTAAAAAAGAAATATCAGCGTACCTATGGCAGAGCGAATACGCGCAGCCCATAAAAAGCGATATCTTAAATCTACCAATAAATAAAGGAGGACTGGGCATTCTTGACACAAAAGAGCAAGGTTTAGCCCTCCGAACAAAACATATACTCCAAATAAATGAACAAAAAAACAATCACAAGTCATGCTTTATTTAAAACTATTATTTGGCGCACCATCTAGCTAAACACGTGCGAACAAACAACCCGCAATGGTTTTTCTTACAAGAAACAACTTCCCAAAATCTTTAAACGAACTCCCATTTTACTATAAAGACGTCATTAAGAACATTAAATGCGATGACAAAATTTTAGAAATTAAACCTAGAAGCGCAAAAAATATCCGCGTGTTTCTCACCAAAGCTGACGAAAACTTAAATTTGATAAAAATACAAAGGGCATGGGATACAATGCTTCAGAAAAATCTTCCATGGCAAAAAATATGGGAGAAAAGCTTCGTATCTCACGCCAACGGTCCCAGCAAAAACACCCTCTGGAGAGCCTTAACTAACTCACTTCCAACTCTTGAAAAAATTCAGAGTTGGAGGAAAAACAGAGGCCGCGGAAACAACATTTGTAAATCATGCGGAGCGGTGGAAAAAACAATGCACCCTTTTATCAACTGCAAAAAGGCTAGGTCTGTGTGGAAGGCCTTTATACCAACGTACGAAAGACTTTTACCAACAAAAAAATTTAATACTGTCCATGCGGTCTTTCTAACAAATATCGAGCACTTGTCAAAGAAAGACTACACTTCGAAAATAGCAATGATTCTGGCTCACTAGATAACGTCGCGGTTATGGTGGGCCAGAAACATGAAACTTAAGGAAAACAAAAATATACCCTCGGCAAGAATCGCAGAGAGGATCAAAAAAGATATTAGAAATATATGGAAAATAAACTATAACAAATACTTAAGAGAAAACAACGTGGAAAAATTCCATAACATGTTTTCTATAAACAATGCAATTAGCGATAAAAATAATCCGAATCTAACTCTTCTCTTATAATTAACGGTTTTCAACCAAACAATTAACATTATTTTTATTTATAAACGAAAAGCATGTCCCCAGCAGCCCCTGTGGGTGCGACGGACATGCGTATATTTTATAAATGCGAGGCTTAATGGCAGCACTATATATTTTAAACCTCACGGAAAAAACACGAACATGTCCTGCAAAGCCCGGTGGCAATGATGGATGTGCGTATTTTTATAACAGCCTGGGGTAATAGCCAGGCATATTTATTTTAAACTCGTAAAAATTTTGTTCTATTTACTTTTATTAAAAACCTGTTGTGGTTTCATTTCGATTTACTTTTTCCTTTTTTCGACTTTTCGATTTTCGTTTTGTTTTCTATAACCACAACAGTTTTAAATAAATAAATTAATAAAAAAAAAAAAAAATTATATATTCTCATATATAAAAATTTGAGAAACAAAATACTGTCTAAAAAATAAAGGAAAAGTTGATGATATCAAAATAAATCTTTCCCCCCTCACTGTAAATTGTCCCCTGTTGTAAATATTTATTAATTGAAATATATGTAATTACAATAAAAAAAGAAAAAAGTATCTGCTCTTGATTCTTGATTTTAGGCATACAACTGAGCTAGTGATCACCTTTAGTGAGGTCTACGTGACTCATTAGTGATTGCTAAGGGTTTACCTTACCCCTTCAACGGGTTGCCGGTACGGCAACTTTAGCTTGTAGAGGTTTAGGAGAGATTGAGTTTTAGTGAGATTTGAGTGTTTTATGAGTGATAAGATGTCTACTGGCCTTTAGAGTGACAGAGAGTTTATTTATACATTTAGTACAAACTGATCATGGCTTTAAAAAGTCCATCAACTATAAACTTACCGGACAGTAATGTCCAAATTAAAAGCTATGCTCAAGCAACAGCTTCTAAAACGAATAAGTTCAGTAGCTTAAAAAATACCCTGCTGAGTAACTTAGAGAAAAATATAGCTCAAGACGACATTCTTTCAGCAATTGAAGATGTCGGACTCGACAAGGACCTTGAAGGGTTTCAAATAATTCGAAATGGGACTATGATGGAAATAGTAATGAGAACAGAGAAAGCAAAACATTTCCTTCAAGAGAAGAAGCTTACTATTAATGGTCTACACCACCGTTTTTATAATTCTACTCCTACTAGGAATATTAGTAAGCGAGTGGCTGTGTCTGTGATAGGCCTTCCACTTGAAAAGAAGTTCTTTCCCGTCGGGACAGCGTTAGAAGAATTAGGCTATGGAAAACACATACATACTAGACCGGTGTTTAGACATACGCCTAAACATAAGACTCCATATTATTCAGGGATAATAGTGGCAGTCATGGACAATCTTGAGCAGCCAATACCAAAGCAAATAAAACTGAAAGGGTACAATGTAAGAGCAATATATACTGGACAGGAGGAAGCAGGAAGTGTACCAAGGGAAGAGAAACCTATCGAAGAAACAAATGAAGAAGCAAAACCAAGTAAAGAGACAATCAAAGAAGTAGAGAAACAACCTGTAGATATGGTTGTAGTCCAAAGTATAAGTGAATCACCCATAGAGTGTTTAATTTTAAAGTGTAAGACACAAGAGTGTACAGAAATAGTAATAAAAGATATTCCTAAGATATTCCGGTCGCAGCGTAGAAAAAGCGTTGCAGTCACAAAAACAACGCGCTTTCAACGTTGAATCAATGTTTGTTTTTGTATATTAGATCGCGGTAAATTTAAACGTTGAATAAGCGTTGAAATTGTAACGTATTTTAAGCGTCTCAAAAAAAAAACGTTTATTCAACGTGGAATCAACTTACGCAAAAAGCCACTTTAAAGACGATTCAAAATCTACGCTTTATCAACGTTAAAAATAAACCGCTTTTTAAACGTCACATTTTCAACGTTGAATAAGCGTATAAATTTCAACGTATATTATCTTCTCAAAAAATCTCGTTTAATCAACGTTGAATAAAAGTCCGCAAATAATCACTGTAAAAACGTCGCAAAGTTTATCAACGTTAGACATTAGCTGCTTTAGACAAAACAGCGTTTATTCAACGTTACATATACCAACGTTGAAAATGTGGTAGTTGAAAAACGTTGAAAAAGTGTTACTTTGCCAACGTTGATAAAACGTTGAGGAAGTGGCACATTGAAAATTATTGTCTCATAACTAGCCATTACAAAAATAATTTGCCGTAAAGTAAAGGCAAGGAAAACTTAATAGAATGCATGCAGATGGTATAAAAAAAATATTTTGATAAAGTTATGTTTTATAACTTCTTTTTATTGCGGCTAGTTTAAAACTTTTAGATTTTGCATCAAATTGTATATAATATACATAAATCTCAGCGTATATTCAGTTTTTACAGGTTATTTTTGTTCATGATTTATTTATTTTAAGTTGACCATTTTAATAAATTGCAAAGTTGTATTAAATAAGTTATTTCTAAGTTAGAAATAGCATTTAATTTTAATAAGATTCAGATATTTAAAGTAATATCAAAATTAATAAAATATAATAAGTCAGACTAAATTTAGTCTGTTAACAGAATCAATTTTATATTTATTTGAAAAACTTTAAACACCTTAACCTAATTATCAAGCAAATACTTCAGTATAAAA